>NC_064874.1:22751902-22771902 GCF_943734745.1 Anopheles darlingi | reverse complement strand
GCGATGACAGGCGCTGATAGATGGCAGGAGATGCAGGGATGCCTGGCTGGTGCGAGTGAGGCTGAAGTGCGTGCGGCAGTATTTGCATAACTGATTCAATTTGTTTGGGGTATACTTGCCACAGCGGGTGCCCTCACCCGGGGCGTCGGTCAGCTACACACACACACGGCAGCTGGTACCCCGGGTTCTCCAGTAAGCATACGAGCGCCAGCCAGCCAGCCAGCCAGCGGGTACCGTTTCGCTTTGATGTATAGTTTATGTGACAAATATTTTATCATTTGCTCCCGTACCGTGCCTGAGGTTGTGTGTGTGTGTGTTCCGGGGAGGTAGAGGGAGATGGGAAGAAGCACAGAACACGACACAAAGTAACGCTTTCAGGTTGGACGACCTTTGCCTTTGCATGAAGAATCTTAAGCATCAAACATCGACGTTTGCCAGCTGCCAGCAGCTTATCGTGCTTATGTGGCGAGCTTATGCTGGTTAGCATAAAGAAGGACGCGACGCGCTGCGATCGAGTTTTCTGCAACTCTTTCGCCCTTCTTTTGAGTGGTAAGTTTGCGAGGAAGCCTTATTGAAAAAAGATAAGCCGGCATCAACACAACACACACGCACACGCAAACACACTTTGCGAAGCGAGCTGAGGGCGAAATCGATTAACAACAACAAACTCCTACAAAAGATCGAATCATGAAAGGGAATCACAAACACACACGCGATACACACACGCTCAAGACACGCACCTTGTCGTCTTCGCAACCACAAAAACCACATTACCAGGAACCCGGGATTACACCATCAAATCGTGCTTAGTGATTGGATTTTCGCTACTTTCATGTCGGATTAGAAATCCCACGCAACGGCATCACCATCCTTGGCGTTGGTTTTCACCTCCCCCCTCCCTCCTCTACTCCTCCCAGCGATGCGATAACAAACAACAATCGATCTCCAACGGTGTCGTCGTCGTGTGTGTGTTCGATATTTTCACTGGAAAAACCATTTCTGTCAATCGAAAGTTTCTCAACCAGAGAGTAGGCTCTGGCTCAGAGGTCGGTTCTTCGGAAAAAAAAACATTGCCTTTCATTTTGACGTAAACGGAGGGCGTCGACGATGGCAACGACGACGACGCCGCCGCTCCATGATTGACATGTCTTTCCGGTAAAGATTGGCAAGACCGCAGCTTCCTCTATTTCTCTTCTTTCTACTGGGCGGCTCACAATGGCACCTGTCTGCCAGTCTGCCTGGACACTGCGGAATCTAGGGGACCACAAGATGGATGCTTTTTGTCGATTGTTTTGAGCGCCATCCATCTATCGAACACGGCCGGTGATCGGATCAAAGCCAGAATGAAGCATAAAACTTCGACAAATCGTTCCGCTTCCTTCTCGGGAAACCGGACGACGGACGTGATTAAAGATCCGAAAGCGTATCCTCGAGGTTTTTCATCAAATAAAACCGGATTCCGCCTCGCTCTTGATGGTGGCTCAAACAAGACGTGTCTTAACCAACCCGTTGAAAAGAGGGAAGTGTCCCCTTTCCTCTCTCTCTCTGTGGGTGAGCTCGGGTTTTTCCAAACACGAATTAATATTAGTAAAATTGTAAGCTGGCTTATTGACCCTTTTAGCGAAGGGGGCGAGATTCCGGTAAGAAGCTAGAAAAAAGGGGGAGACAGGAAGGGCCTGCCTGGAGGGAGGAAGGGCTGCGAAATCCGCTCCCACAAAAGTACCGCTGTCAGCAGCCATCAATTCATCAAAAATATTAATCAGCTTTACGATCCGCCAACCAACCAACCAACCAACCATCCAACCAACCGACCGTCTCGCAACAGGGTGCCACTGCGTTATGGCGTCTTCTTTGGGGGGTGGTGGAGGCCGCTTCTTGATCGCTGCTTCCGTTGGTTTGTGATTAATTTGCGCAACATTACTGTTAATCGCTGAATAAATTATGAACCCCGCGCACCGCTGCTGGCGTCCGTAGTACCCAGCCAGCAAGCAGCTCAATTCGTCCGCTTTTTTGTGTCCGGGCAAACGGGTGAAGTGAAGCGAAGAAGTGAGGCTTGACATTTGCCCCGTTGCCGCTGGGGCGGAGGAATGATTAAAGGTTCAAAATCAACAACAACAACAACAACGCCGTCAGCACTCCGAATCGGTTCGGATCTGCTCACGAAATGCGAGAAGAAATTACCATTTTTGCCCCTTCCTTTGACTGGGCCCGCGGTGAACCAGCCCTCGCGGAGGGGGTGTTAGGGTGTCAGGAGTCCAATTAAACGCACTTCAAACGAAGAAGAAGAAGAAGAGTAAACGTAGCTTCGCTTCGGTTTTCTGATATTGTTTTTCAATTCCCCAATAATGTCACCAGCAGGCAGCAAGCAGCGGGACAAGTAATTGTTTATTTAATGTCAAGCAGCAGTAGGAGCAGAGTTAATTTGAATATTGTTTACGATTACTGACGTTGGCAATCGGTGGCGCCTTCCTTCCTGCCCACACAGCAATCGATAATGACTCCAAGCTGAAAGCCGGAACTGTAGCGAAGATTAGAAGGAAATTCGTGGAAATCTGTTTCTTTGTGGCGGGGCGGTGCTGCTGGCCAAAAACACGTTCCAGCACGCCCGCTAAAATCTTGTAATGAGCGACTTAAACGTCGGCGGCTTTAATTCTTCCGGAAGTCCCCATCTCGGCACCGAAACCAACGACCCTCCTCCGAGGAAACCGAGAAGAAGTTGCGAATTACATGGAGTCGTTCCACTCATTACGTCAATACAAATTTACTTTCGCTGTGTAAGCAGCAGGCGCTGGTTGCTACTCTTGCTCCTCGGGAGCCCTTGATTCCAGTAGGCTCTGCGGTCCAGTAGCGCCGCTCTGTACCCTCCGAGTAGGCTGCGGTTGGTGGAAATCTTCAAATTAAACATTCCATTGCCCATCCCTCTTCAAAATGCTCTCAATGGACTTCAATTTTGAAAGATTGGCCGTCAGAAATCAGTTTTCTGTTTCGATTTTCCGTCACCATCACGACGACGACGACGCATGCATAGGACTCTCGCCAGGACTGCTGTCCTGGACCGTCCCGGGGGCCCACTGGATGATGGGCGCGGCTCCCTCTTTTGTGGGAGGCCCTAGGTGGCCATAAAGAAAGGGGATTAATCTCCCACCATGTTTCCATTGTTGAGTGCGCCTTTTCACCGGGCGCCGGCGCCTCCCCCATTTTGGGAGCACTGGGTGGGGCTGGTAAGGACATGGTTCCATTGTGACGATTCCGTTCAGTGGAGGTCGTTGGTCGAGTGCTAGAAAGCAATTCTGCTGCTGCTCACGGAGGACCTCTCGGATACCGCGTGCCTCTATCCTTTCATTGCCGTCCTTTCCGCTCGATCCCAGCAATAAAGGCTCCGGGAGTCTTAGCGATCTTCTAACCACAAGCGCGCGAGCACACACACACACACACACATAGGGGTGAGGAAATGCTGAGGCAAATTACGTGCCAGACCGCAATACCTTCCATCAGCACGAGATGACGCATGTGACCTTCTTTACGTTTCGCTTTCGGGGTTAGATGGAAGGTAATTTTATATCCTTACCGCTTGCTTACACTGGACCGTGTACGGATTAGCTTCTTCCCAGTCGTCTATCAGCAGTAAGCAGTAGCAGCATTTCCGGAACATGAACTTTCGCTCTCTCTCTCTCTCTTTCTGTGTCGCTCAATCAACGTTACGCTGCTGGTCACTCGCCTTTGTGACGCTAGTTTGAGTTCCGCCGAAGAGGTGGCACGGAACAGGAACAGAGGGATTACCGGACGGAAACTAATGATACTTGAGAGACTCCCCGAACTCCCCACCCTTCCCCCCGGGAAGGGACAGCAGGCGTAAAGCTTAAATGATCGCTATAAATGGGCGAGCAAAGTAGGCAGTGGCCACCATCACCAGGCCGGCCATATTTCAACGGGCTGCAAATGGCGGTATTAGGAGCTACATCTTTCTGGACAATTAAATCGCCTTTCGGTCTGCCGGTCTTCTCACCTCTCTCCCGTTCCCGTTTTCTTTCTCTGTGTTACTGTCCCGTAATGCGCTACTCGCTAAGGCGCATACACACACACCAATGCTAATGCCTAGCTAAGGAAAATGAAGCCAAACCGAGCATTCATTGTGGTCTGAACGCATAAACAACCGAACAGGGCTTCTTTCTTGCGCTTGGTTTATGATTTAATTTCGCAGCCCGCTCCTTTCATCAACTCCTTTCTCTCGGTTTCTCTCTCTCCTCTTGCTTTGTACGCTTCACGGATGCGGTCCTTTATGTATGCGCCCACGCCTCCCCCCAATTGCGTTCAGGCTTCAGGCGCGGATTTGAATACAAACAATTATAATCAATTAACAAGGACGAACCGGAAGAAAAAAAAATGCGAGGGGAGAAAGTATAAACAAACGCAAAACAAAACGAAGGAAAATCTATTAATTACGCTCGCCGCTGGGTACTGCTTCTCGGTGTGGGTGGGATGACCTGAATCTAGTCCTTTGGCGTCAGGGAATCTGTGCCCTATTCTTTGTGCCAGACGCTCCGACGAGAGTTATGTAAATTGTGGTTTGGCCAAACCTTTCTCACTACAACTCCCAGTTGGCTTCTTTCGAGCAAATGGTTTGGAACCTGCGCACCTCCAGCTCCTTCAGGCCGCAGTGGTTTCACCATAAATTGGAAACTAACGGTGCGGTCGGTCCAACTCACGAAATTCAATCGTCCAGAGCGCAAGCTGTTGTAACAAAAGGTGCGAACAGGTTCCATATGAGCCGCACCGGAACGTGAGCAATCGCTCCAGTCTTGCAGTTTAATTACATTACCGGCTGTCAAGAAGGGGGAGGAGGAGGAGGAGGAGGAGGAGGAGGGGGAGGAGGAGAAGGTCGCTTTACACTATCGCTGGTAGTCATCTGGTCGGGTAATAAATTACGATCCGTCCCAATATTTTCACACTCACCATAACCCCTTTCTCTTGAGCGAATAATGAGTAACGACTGCTATAGAGTCAAGCAATGAAGCCGTCACATTGATACGCTTTGATAGACGCGGCCTGATGACTCTCTCTCTCTCTCTCTCTCTCTCTCTCTCTCTCTCTCTCTCTCTCTCTCTCTGTGCGGTGTCGGTGGTTCCGGCTGAAAGTAAAGTGGCCGTGAAATTGCTCCAAGCTTCTGATACCAGCAAGAGCTACCCATTGCTACCGCTACTGCTGCTATTACTCGAGAGCTTAGCAGGCAACCGTAGCGAAAGGGACAAAATGGAATGTCGTATAGGTGGTGGCCAGCAGCAGCAACAGCAGCAGCAGCAAAAAAAAGGGACACCAACCCCCTTTTTGAGTAATCACTTCTGCAAGGAAGAGAGAGACAGATCGTAGGGATAAAAAGCGGAGGGTATTTTATGAAAAAAATAGACCTCCCGAGAAGGGTAGAGATTTCAGTTCCAAGCAATTCATTTTGAAGTGACACCAGGAAGAAAAAAAACAACATTCTGCTGCAAAAATCCTTTTAGATAAAAATCGGTCCTATAACGCGACTTATGACCAATTCATTCTCCTATCGCGTTGAACATCTAGTTAAACAAAGAATAAGCGCTTATTTTTAGCAGAATTTCCTTCTTTTTACGTTAAACATATGGCAACACGCTTGGTAAAGTAAAGAACCATATTGCAAACCTTTATATTAATTGCCAACCTCCATGGTCCTTCCCAACATCATCATCATTAGTAAGGAAAGCTGTTTGCATTACCATTCATCGACGGTACCATTAATGATCACCTGATGGTTATGTAACCCGAAACTCCATTCCCCCATTTTCATCACCTTACAAGCCAATGTTACGGACGGCAACGGCCAAAAAGCACTCAAAAACCACCAACCGCCCCCCCTCGATACCGAATACTCCTATTCGGTGCCGCTACCGCTCGGCCACTGCGCCACCAAAGATTAAAACCATCCGGTGGAAAGCGTGGAAAGCACCGGGAAGCCCAAGTAACGCGGCTTCAGTAACGGGCACCGGGTCGCAAGCAATTTATTTTTTTTAATGAAAATAAATTAATTCGACTTCGATCAACTTCGTTACAAATTCATCTCGTCTGATTTCGGTGAGTGCTAAGGGGGGAGGACCGGAGACCAGGTATGCTGTATTGATGCCGGCCGTCCGTCCGTCCGAAACCGCGAACACTGTGAACGAATTCGCTCGCTAACGATGGTGTCGGTCCCCGGCGAACGACGAGGAGAAGCAGAGGCGCAGAAGAGGGAGCAATTTAATTTCATTTTCTTCCGCACCCTCCGGCTGTCGATAATGTGCCAACGTAGCGAGAAAACCGTCTAGCTGGCTGGCAGGCGCCCAAAAGGCCTGGCCGCGGCGTAAATGGAGCCGCCTGGTACCTTCTGACAGCGACTTGCGACTTAATGAGCGCTCTGGACTGGCGGTCGAGCCTATCAGGATTTTGTGCTCACGGTTTAAAACACAGCAGCAGCACCCCAGTCTGCAAAAGCTGCGCCACGTGCTGCTTTTTCATCATTTTCTCCACATTCATTGCCCCGGCACCCGGTAACGTTTGTCATTGTTCAAACCTCTGTGCAACCGCGCAATGATCCATGAAGAATCGTTACGTCAACAGCATGAAGTTAGGTGAACTGTGACTGTGTTTCGAGACACACACACACACACAGTATAGCAGCAGCAGCTCGTGGTTCTTGGGAATCGGCGTGGAAATCGGCACAACTCGACTCGAGAGTAAATCCGAATGCCATGTGACGGTATTCGAGCAAGTCGGTTGGAAAATTCCCTGGAACGATGTCAAATATCGTCGCCCCCCACACCAACTTTCACACCTAATAGACGGGGCACACTAACCTACTTCTACCACACACACACACACACATACACCCGAGAATGGAACTCCAACGATACGAGGCGAGGCGAAGGCGAAATGGTTGAATTACTAAATCAATTTAAAACCTCTCAATCGGTACGCTTGATTGAATGCACTACGGAGTGCTGGAACCGATGGCCCCGGGAATTGATATCGACTGCTGGGAGGACATATTGGCAGCACATTTGCACATTCGCTGCTCCCTGCTATCGGCGTCTTGGCGACACACCGTACAGTGGGAAGATTCCGAGAGAATAAAAAAAAATGAAACGAAACGGAACCGAAATCAAACCAGCTCCAGATCGAGCCAGCCAGCTGGTGGGAACAAAAAATCCTGACCAAAATCGATTATGCAGCGGAAAAAGGGACTCTGAAAGTAATGGAATGGCAATCCTACCTACGGGGATGGTTGGATGGCGATGGGGCGGTCGCCTGTCGCCTGTCGCACTGAATTCAATCCAATTTGACTTCTCACAACACGTCTCCTTCCGATGGCCGATATGATGGCGGTGATGATCTTGAGTCGATTTTGGAGTTGACTCACTTTCGTAAAGCACAGGATGCGATGGCGATGATACTGGTGGGACTTATCGTGAGTTAGTATTTGAAAATGAACTCGATCCCTACTCGATCTACGCACCGAAAAGCGTCCTCTACTCTGTGCTCTCGGTGCTCTGTTGAAGAGCTGTCAGTCAGTTGTAATTAAATCCAAGTAAACAGAGCACTTCTACCTTCGTCCTTCGGCTGACTCCTGACTTGACATTTCAGGATTCACAGCCTGCTGCTGCTCCTGTGTAGCTTGACATTCAAATGCACACAAATTGCCAACGGAATGTTAAAATGAACTCATATAAAGCACATTAAAGAGATGCTAAATTACAGTCAACCGCTTTCGCCCACTGCCAGCCAGGCAGGCAGCCAAGCGGGCAGCATCACTAGGCACACACACACACACACACACACTCAAGCACCCACACCGAACCGAACCGAACCGAACCGCCATACTACCAACGCAACGAAGTAAATGCAAACACGCACTAGCAAAACGGGTGCTGCTGTCACCGACGAACGTTTCGCCGAATCTTCACCATCACCATCTTCCTGGAGGGCGTACCATTTTAACAACAAATGGAAATCCTTTCCCTCCCCCCCTCCTTTACTTTCCTATCCCCAAACCCTTCCCCCTATTTGTCAACCCGTGAACGAAAACATCGGCAAACGTCAGACGCGCTGAGCCGCGCGCACGTGTTGGGCTATCACACACACACACACAAACACACCGACACACACACACAGGGAGCGCCTCAGGACGACACCACGAAAGTGGAGCTTCCCGGGCCCCGGGCGTTAAGGACGCAACCACCGCTTTCGCTTATCGTTGTTGCCGTCCCCGGAGCAGCAACTCCGGGAGCCGGAGCCTGCAATACCAACGACCAACACAACGGTGCCAGCACGAGCACACGAACACAAACACTTACACACACACACGCACGCGCGTCTACAACACCGAGGTGGACACACACACGCACACCAGTAGCGCACACTCGCCCGGGTTTTGGAGGATGCCGCTCCGACCGACCGACCGACTGCTTCTGCTCAGCCTGTTGCAGCCAACCTGCCAGCCAGCTAGCCAGAAGCAGCCACGACGTGAAAACAAGAGCAAAACGGAGCTGCTGTTGCCAGGCTCCCGGAGCGGAGGACTACGAAACTCACACCAGCGAGCGACGAGGCGAGCACGACGGGGCCACAACCACAACAACAACAACTGCTACTACAACAACAACAACGCTACGCTATTCCGGGATTCTTGCCGAAGATTCGACGCGCTCTCTGTCTCTCTAGACGCGCATCCGACCTATCAAACGGATCTCGACGAACTGACGAGACTGGAGCCGGAGCATCGCCATCTCGGTAGTCGGCGGTACTACGGTCGCACCAGGTGGCCCACCCACCGGGACCGGGTGGCCCCAGCATCCGAACGAGCGCGCCCACGAACGTGCGAAAGCTCCGTCGCCGGCCATCTTCGTCGGATGCTGTACGCATTCGCACTTCGGGAAAGCTCTCACATCGAAGCAACCGAACACGAGCTCATCTCACCGTCGTCGTCGTCGTCGTCGTCTCATCTCATCACGGGTGAGAACATTACTAGCTCACTCACTAGCGCGGCTCAGTATCCGGTGCGGTGCGGCCTCGTCTCACTCGTTGCTATTACACCGCCACAATCGCTTACTATGGTCGTCGACGGCATGATTTGTGTTTTACTCCGTGTTTTTCCGTTTCGTTTTTTTTCTCTTCCCCCGCAAAATCGGATATCCATTTTCGGGGGAGGGGCGGGTGTTGCGTCGGCAGAAGACGACACTGGACACGACGATGCGCGCCTCCTCAGAGCAAGGTTTTTTTTTGAGGGGGCTATTCCGGACGAGCCAAACAAACAATTCGTCGAAAATGCCGCCCCGCCGCACTCGCGTTACATAATCCAATGCTACCTTGGGGCTTGGTATGCACGCCTGGGCCACCAACCTCCCGGCACCACTGGCGACCTCTCAACAAATGCTTCCGACCGGCCATATCCTTTGATCATCCCAGCCCGTGTTATGCGGACAGGTGCAAGCGACACGGAACCAGCCACCGTCTGCAAAACCATCCCACCTCCCTCGGGGGACACTGTCGCTTCCTTCGTGTGTGCGAGTGTTCGAGAGTGTGTGTGTGTGTGTGTGCGTCCGGATGGGAACAGATAAATAATGCAGAAACCTTCTCCGGGTGGATGCATATTAATGTTTGATGTTATTGAATCATGTTGCGTTAATGCAAGCACGCGAATGTATGCTTAGCAGGCGGTGACGTCTTCAAAGTACTCACGAAGTGGAATTTTTCCTCCAGTTTTTCTGCTTCTAATGAACTTAAGTCCAACATTATTTGATTAACATACGCGTGCGCATGTTATTGAGAACAAATCTCACCTTTGCTTTCACTTGTTGGAAAGTGTTTCATCCAAACAGTTGCGTGCAGGAAAAGTATAATAATCGCATTTCGCATGATGGAACCGAAGCGATATGTTTTCAAACAGTTAAAAAGGAAGCAGCAGGATCAGGAAACAACCTTTACGGCAAAAGCCCCCATTCCGCGACTCTTCCACGAAGTCTCCACCTCGACTCGATTTAATTGACGATCCATCGACAGTTGTAATTACTAACGCCCCGAGAGTTCGCGTTATGAAACCAGATACGGTATCGGTTCCCGAGTTCCCGAGAGCGGTCCCCAAACCCCATCAAGTACACTGTAACGCTGTAGCACTGTAGCACTATGCCATGCCACGGATAAGCTATCATCTTCCTAGCGCCGGCACCGTAATGATGGGGCAAATATAATTAACAGCCTCAATTATAAACCACGCCCGGCACTTATGACTCCTCTACCCACCGTTCGTTCGTGGTTCGTCGGCTCGGGGATTTCTTTCCTCCTCCCAAGCGCTACGAAGCGCGGACTATGAACGATATGTTTTGCCATGCTGCCATCTGATTCCCGATCTTGTCGATCGTCGAACATCCCGTTTCCGCTGCGTTGAGCAGCAGCAGCAGGAGCAGCAGCAGCAGCATCAGCAGCGGACGGAAACAGGAAGCATCCAGCCTGTAGCTCACTCGCTCGTCCCGCCTGCTTCTGCTTGATGATGTGGCTCCGTGCTTTGGATCGTAGCCAAAGGCCATGGCTCTGGCACAGCTGCACGTTTGGTCGAGTGTATCAGTGGCTCTCCCGAGGGCAACCCCTTTAATTATCACAAGTGCTCTTGTGAGGCTTCAAGCAGCAGCAGCAGCAGCAGCAGCAGCAGCAGCAGCAGCAGCAGCAGCAGGAAGAGGAGGTAGAAGAGAAGGAGGACTTCTGGCTTCCTGTTAGCGACGAGGACGAGGTAAAAACGGTAACGCGTTTCCCGTCATTAGCGAAAGGATAGTTGTTACTATCTCTCGAGCGCACGGTGATGATGTGGACGGCGCAAAACCCGAACACAGTTCTCGGTGGCAGCACCTGGCCCCGGCGGAGAGAAAAACAATTTCTCATCGTTTGACCTTTCTGCAACAATTTAACCAACAAACAGGAGGCGCTCAAAACGCGCTGGCTGTTTGTTCAAGGGGCGACACGTTCGTAGTCTAATCCCATCTAAGTACCGCTTTCTCGAATTGTGGCAGCGATTCTCGAATGAATGGCAGCGATTCTCGAATGAATGGCAGCCGCGAACGCGAAATGAGGGAATGAAACGGGGCCGCCGCCGCAAGATTACATTTCCATTTTGTATGTACGAGCATCGAGCGCCGAGGTTGTTGTAGCATTAGTGCCGGCCGCGTCGAAAGGAATGCTACCCAAACCCAGCAACCAGAACGCAATACTCGCAAGAATTATGTCTTTGCGATAAACGATTCTCTGCTGTACAAAATGGTGTACCGGCCCGCGCTTCGAAATGATGCGCTTCGTCAAGTGTTTCGTCATTTGTTTTTGTCAATTCGTAAGCAGATTACTCCGCACTCGCTCGGAATCATAATGCCCAGATGTTCATTATGGAAGATGATTGGGGATGGGTGTTTCGAGCACCATAAAAATGCTCCAGGAGGGGGCTCCAGCAATAATGCTGGATACGCAAACCGGCGCCAGAACAGAACAAGAACGGAGCTCTTGTGAATCGTGACAGATGGCCGCGCAGGTCTCCATTGGCAGGTGTTTAGGTAGGTCCCGTTGGCCCCTTCGACCGTCACCTCACCAGTGCTGGAGCATGGAGCCTTTTGTGATAATTACTTATGCGACGGGATCAAACCAAACAAGTAATTATGTTGCGCCCCAAAAACATGCCGTCGCCGCCGACGCCACCATTTTTGCTCGTTCTAAATCTCACTGGAAAAGAACACGACAAGCAATTAGGGAGCCGGAAATGGAAGTGTGGAGGAGCGTGTACCGCTTCCAGGTAAGTGACAAACGCCAATTCTGTCAATTCGCTTAAGGCCATCTAATTTGCGCCCTTCTGCATAACGTTGCGCTGCGGCCTGTTTCTAAACCCTAGTACCCGGACAACAACAAATTGGCATAATTGAACGCCACGGCGCCTGTCCCTGGTGTCTGGTTCCATGGTATCAGCATCCGGAACTCGTGCATAAATGCATCATTCTAATGAAGAAGCCAATCACAATTAGATTATAATTTGCTGTATCTGGCATCAGGTGCCACACAGGCACGCACACATACATACACACTCGCGGGTGCTCTCTAGTTATCCTGTGGTTGGAACCGGCGCACGTCAACCACTAACGGTGCTACGATGGCGACGACGGACGACGATGGCCACCGGCATTGTTCATGCATAAAAGCGGGGAGATCCGTAATCGCATCGATCGAGTAGAATGTCGCTGTTTTCCTTGTCCAACACGCTAATTAACGTTTAGTCAAATGCAAATGAAGAAAACAATTCATCATCAACCATCAATAAGAAGCAGCTACTGCTGCTCCTGCCCCTGGAATCAATCCACGACTTTGCACGAAACTCAATATGGCCGTCGTCGTCGTCGTCACCGGCCATTCCGGGGGCCAAACTTTTACTTTCCGCTTCGAGCGCACTCGACGTGATCTATCTCCAAACAAAAAAACCATGATGTTTTCCGGAAGCCAGCTGTCAGTCGGTGTTGTGGTTACCACCATTACCACCAGCACCACTTCCACACTTTCCGTGGTTTGTGTCGTCGTGGTCTTCTGATAACGCGGAGCGCGCCCGAAACTCCGGGAAACTCCTGACGACGACTCGCACGCTTCACGCTCATCGAATTATGATTCATGCGCCGCGGTTCGCGGTCCGGTTCGGTTTGGAGCGAAAGTCGAAGATGCAACGGCACTCGAATGCTCGAAAAACAAAAACTCCAAACTTGATAATATGCTGGCGTCCCCGTCGTGGTTTACGCCTGGGCTAGCACGCGCCTACACGGCCCCCGACGGCCCTGGCCCCACTTGTTGTCTGAGTTCCGCCCGTCCGTCCGTCCGTCCGTCGACTGTTGTTCAATTTGTGGCTCATTTGGTTTCGGAACTTTGTTTCGTACTCATCAACCACCGGGGGCCCGGGTGAAGGAGAAGAAACAGGAACAAGGAAAAAAAAAAGAATAAAAATACCATCATCCGGCCACAGAGGCCGCCAGTGCTCTCGCCCGGAGGGGGTAATGAGGCATACCAAATGAAACAACGGGAACCCTGGAGGCGAGTATATTGTCGGGTGTGGCCGGTGATAGAGCTGATGCCGAAGGGGGAGCGAGGAAGTGGGGGAAAAAGTTTTCCCATAAATTATCCACATCAGTGGCGAGCAAACAGGAGGAGCCGCAGCAACAGCAACAGCAGCATGATTTATGCGAATGATTTTTGTTTTTGTTCCTCCACGGTTTTCAATATATTGAAACGTGCGTGCGTGTATTTGTGTGTGTGTAATCGAGCGAGAATCGGATCGGCATCGGATCTTTGATTCCCCCCCTGCATAGCATAGCATAGCATTGCAATAAGGTGGATTGGGGATTGCTCTTTGAAGTTTAATTAATTTGTTTGCCGATATAATTGATCCCCGGCAAAAGGTGTTCGATGATAGCGCGGGAAAAAAAGCGGCATAAATGATTTTTATTTGATGTTAAGTGACCACAATTAATCAATTATTATGTGTCCGGCACAGACACTGAAGCACTAATGCTAAATACGGTCATGCAGAGGTTCACTTTTTGAGGAAATTTTATAAAAGAAACCATCAAATCAAGTATTTTCCGTAAATGCTGCTCCTACACAGCTTATCAAGAATATTCGGTCGAGAGTATCAGAAGATAAGATGGAATTTTAAAAACCACAGATTAAAAAAAAAACAAATAAAAAACATTATGCCGGTACTAGTGTGCAAATAGTTGCACTTTCAAACCTCGAAATGCAATGGAACTTGTATATATGATGCACGGTTCCGCGGTTCCCGATGTACCTTTAGCAGTTTTGCTTCAAATAATTAGAAACAGAAACAAACAACACTCTTGAAAGGTACAGCATTTGTTAAAGAGTGTAAAATAAAATTAAAAAAGCACTTCCAAAGAAATTAAAACGACTAAACGGAAGAGCATGTTCCAGTTTATGATACTCCACGAGTGCTATTTGGGCAGACAAAAAGGAAGATTTCCAGAAGCACCAATTCTTACAATCAAACATGTATCCGTATACTTGTCAAGATAATGTTGTGCCATAAACGCAACTGCCACGATGCTGTAAATACGCTCCGTGCAAAGTGAAACATATCGAATGTCGAGGCCGAGTGATGGTCGCTAACTTGCATTTCCGGTGATTTTGTGATGAGCAACGGGCCATTGCCAACGGGGAGGCCGTGTTTATGGTGCTACTCGCATAAAGATTGCAATCATAAATGTTTCATTTCCGGCAATAAAACAAATCCTACCTTTTTACCAGGAGCATCAGGAGCTTCGCTCCTAAGAATATGCACCTATTTTACATAAACTTGAAGCCCTTTTTTCCCCCGTTGTTTTTTCGTCCCCCCCCCCCCCTCCGGTAGATCACCGATAGGCTGTCGGATGTTGAATCGAAAGTGGAAGAGGAACGGGATATAAATTTATGAAAATATAAAAATCTCCTACTCCAAGCTGGATGCTCACTTTATGATCGTGAACGCAGACCTTTACCTGCACCATTTCCGGTTGTTAAACGATGGTATCACTCCTCCTGCGGGAACTCTTCGCCACTACAACGGTTCAAACGTGACTCGTCTTTGCCGAGGGCTTTGTATGTGTCCGCATGGACTAGGGTACGTCAAATTTCGGGCGTTGAAGCACTGATCCAAAAAGAGTTTTATGAGCCGCTATGAACCATCTACTCTGATCCAATCTGCGGAATCTGTTCAAAGGGCAGCTCGTAGTTTGAGAAACAATTAAACGAGACAAGCACAAAATGGAATCCTTGGCTTGGCTTACTTTGTCTCGCCCCCAAGAGATCCTTACGGACTGAATCTGAACGATATCCTCCCGTAAAGCAGGTAGCGCCGCACACTGTGTACGCTATTGCACCCAAGGGACACATTTTGCACGCCTCGCTATTCGCCATTGCGGCCATTTTGTCGCACATTCTGTCAACATTCTGACCGTTCCAATGACGCCCATTTTGATGCTACCTGCCAAACTTTTTCGCACCCCCCCGGATCGGACCACCGGACCAGACCGGACCGGAATGTCTCAATCACACACACACACACAGACAGGTAGAGGGGGGACCCAACAAAAAAATCAAATCCCCTCGAGGGGTTGTTGGTTCTTTCGCGCCGGAGCCTTTTCCGAGTAGGCTGCGACCGTGCCTTCACCTTTGATAATGATGATGCTTCATCGTCGAGGTCACATGTTTGAGCCGGTTACTGGGATCCAGTCGTCCATTGGCCCCGTTGTCAACCGGTACCTGGCACTTGCCGAATTCCGAGTTCACGGAAAAACAAGGGGGAAGGATACGGTCCCACCGGTCCCACCGGAACCCGCGCGCTCGGCCATCATTTTACTGAGGCCACTGAGAGGATGAGGATCATGATGTTATGGAGCGACGTACGGATTTTGGGTTGCGATTCCGTCGCACAAGGCGAAAAGCCACAGCCACAGGCCACCCGGACATTGGCCATTGATGCCCCATGGCCTCTCATGGAATCTCACGGTTCCCGGATCCTCCGGTCATTTCCAGCCGTCGGTGGCGTCGTCATCGTCGCGGAATTACGTGACCGAAAAAGTTATCCCTTCGGGCAGCAAAGGCCGGACCGGCTGGCCTCGACGAGCGATCGAATCGAAGGCAACAAGCGAGCGAGACGCGGCCAAGCAGACGGTTCACTGGACGTGTCATAAACCGTGACAAACCCACCGTGGCAGCGACGCAGCGAACAGTGGCATCAAGCTAGATTACGGTTACGGCACTTCGTGATTTCGCTCCGATTCCGAAGGACCACCGCAGGGGATTATTCCGTTTTCCGTGTTTTCCGTGTGGCAGGTCTTCTTCCCCATTTTCTTCTTTGGAGCATCATCATCATCAGCAACATCATCATCCGGACGAATGGACGGATGGACGTTTTGTGTTTTGGGTGTGACATATTCTCATCTGGCCTTTCCAGGATGCCAAAAGAGCCTCACCGGAGCTCCCCCTTCCTTTCCTTCTTGAAACGATCTGTTAATTGAATCCAATGAGTGTCTCCAGAGAGAAAAACAGAAAAAGAGAGAGAGAGAGAGAGCGAAAGTGAAGCGAAGGTCCGAAAGGGTTTTTACCTTAAATTATGTCCATTCACCCCCACTCCCGACCGGGGGAGGTTTGTCTTCGCGCGGTAAACAATATCATTAGCCAGATGTGAGACCCTTGGCCAATGGCCCGAGGGGGAGGCGTGGTCCTTTTCTTCTCCGGGCGATAAATTCTAATGAGTGCCCGTCGTGTACATGGTTAAGCGTTATTGTTTTCTGGGTCTCTGGGCTGGCTGGACACACACCGGACACCGGACCACGGACCGAACTACCGGACCGGACTGGTGTTCCGATCCGTTTACAGGTGGATCCACGCGGAAGGGCTCTTCATTTTAATGTTGGAAATTATTTTTCCAGCCAAGGGGAAATAAAGATTAACCTCCTCCTCCTCCTCCTCCTCCTTATGCTCCTTCTCGTTCCAGTCCGGTTACGGTCGATGAGGGAGATGCCCTTTTGAGACGTGCACTGATGCGCGTCCCGTCCATTTTGCTCCCCCCGAAAGCGCGAGTGCGTGAGAGGGTATTAAGTTGGCTTCCCGCAGTGCCCCGCTTGCAGGTGACACCTACCGAGGACGCCACGCCGGCCGAATGATAAACCAAAGCCAAAGCGAAACAAAAACTCTCATTAAGATCGCTCCCGTATCTTGGGCGTCGTAATGGACCGGGGGCCATTACAAAAGCAAAGCTGGGCAAGGGGGAAAACGGGCGAATCGACAGGACAGGTAGGCCCCCTTTTGGTAGATTATTTATCAAATTGAACTGCCGCTAATTGAACACCTTTCGCCGAGGGTGGGGGAATAAATCTACGTGGGACGCTATCTGATAGGGGCCCTTTCTGGGGTATAGGCCATAGGTGAGGTGCTCTAAAGCGGAAAGCGTGTTGTGTTCATTCAAATTAACGCTGGAACGTTAATATTAGCAGCCGGTGGGACTATTATTATTTCGGTTTACGATATTTCAACAAGATTTATACGGGGATGGTCAGGTGATAGCAATTTTACGATAAAAACTGTTAAAATGAGGTTAAAATAAATTTGCTACCTTGGCCAAGTAAGGTTAAGATGAAAGAAACTTTCTTAAAATTGTCAGCTGAGTGGAAATTTCGCTGAATAACTGTCAAAATACGCAACGCATGCACTGTTCATACAGGTTCTCGCTAGGATGCGTTGCAGATATGTGTTTAAAGCTCCCCATACATGGGCAAATTGTTCGTCAAATTAAAGCGACTTTTGAATGTTTGCCAAACAATTTGCTTGATAGTAGCCGCAACCAACTAAATCAAGCTCGACGGAAATTTTGTTTGCTATTTGCGCGATACTGTGCGCAACAAATGCTTGCCTAAAACTTTTTAGTAGGCTGTGATTTGTTAAACGGTAAAGAGCTGGAAATTTTTTTCTCGAAACTGAAACTCGAAACTCCGCCGGTTGTAAACGAAAAGACGGCATGGAGAGCAATTTACCCCAAATGATAAGCACTGAAAATTTCATTATAGTGAAAGTTGCTTTTGATGCAACTTAACACACGATGCACGAGTCTGCAGTCAGCGCCCAAAATGCAAGCTGTCTTATCCGCTGTCATCGAATGATCAGCTGCTCTAGGCAGAAAGCGCTTACCGAATCTCTACACGGGCGCGAGAAAGCTGAAAATGAGATGAGAATGAAAAAGGCGAGAATGTCAAATCCCATACATTTGTGACAGCCTACTTGTATCTTTACATTTCCATTTGTATGGGATTTGACATTCTCAACTTTTTCATTCTCATCTCATTTTCAGCTTTCTCGCGCCCGTGTAGATGAAGTGTTAGGAAGTAATGGTAACGGAGAAAGGTTTTTTGGTTCTATTAATTATTGATAACCCTTTGCATCAACTTGCAGACAACTAGAGCGCCGCTCTCGCAAGGTAAAAGAAAATGTCAGTTTCGTTAAACAAAAAATGGATTTTCTAGAAGCTCTGGGATAAAATATTCGAAAGATGGTTTACCGACTTGCCTTCTGGTGGCTTCGAGTAACCGAGCATAAACAACATACCATATCGCCCGATCGTAGTTACGTAACCAGTAGCTGTGCGCTCAAGTAACATGCCTGCATACCTGGAACCTTTCGGGCTAATTGTGTAGTTTTTCCGACCAACCAAGCGCTGGCCCATTGTGTCGCTTACCTCCACCCAGGGTTGGTAAACCAGGCAAGGCAAGCACCATGTGCTAACGACAGACCCCTTCGAGAGCGTTCCATCGGTCGGTAGCTAATCTCTCGGGCACTAGAAGCAGAAGGAGGCATTTCCTCCTGCCAAAAGCCTTCCGCTTCCGAAAATTCTTTTACATAGTTTTCCTAACAAACTCCGTTCGATAGGGCCGGGGAACCCTTCGGACCAAAGAACTTACTAATTACAATAGACACAGTAACAGCAGCAACAGCAACAGCAGCAGCAAAAAAAAAACAAAACAAAAAATCCGGAAACCACCACAACGCTGCTGCCATCACCGCCGCCACCGATTGGCCGACCGGTCAGAGGCCGTCTGGTATGGGATCGAAGGCAGCTGGTTAGCCTATCGTAGCCCGGGACCCGCCAGCCATTAGCCGATGGACCACATAGATCCATTTATCATTCCGTTGTTTCATCTGAAGACTTTCACCGAGCGCCAAGTGGCAGGCGAGTCATAAATATTAATCACCTGCTCGCTTGCTCTCTCTCTCTCTCTCTCTCTCTCTCTCTCTCTCCCTCTCTCTACCTCTCTCTATCTCGCGAACCAGAACTCGCAGGTTCCGCGATACATTTTACAGAACCTTTTGCAAGGTTGAAGCGATGAGATTGCAGGTTTTGTTGCTGTGCAAGGGCAACGAAGAGAAAGCGTTCGCTGCGGGCAAGTAAAGAGAGTTTAAAAGTCAATTTATTCCAAGGCAGTACCAGGCACTCCGGTTCTGGTCCAAGTCCTAGCCTTGAGTCCTGTTCTAACATACCAAGTAAGATGAAAAAGCGTAGACCCAGGCCTCCCAGGGACTCTACGGTTGCGATCGGTGGAGTAGAGGAGACATTTGAATTTTTTTAGCAGTAAGAACTAGTTGCACTAGTTGTTTTCTTTTATTATAAGGTAGAGGTGGCAGAATTTTTGGTCGTTGGATTAAAAATGAAATCCTTTTGCCTTCCTCCAAATTAGGAAATTTTTCTGATATCCAACGTATACTCTGTTGTAACCACAATTGAAACCCAACATTTACACAGTTTCTTGTGGTCGAAAGAGCGTCCCCTTTTTAAATCAATTAAGAACAGAGTCCCTCTAGAGCCCAATATTAGGGTCTGGACGATGCCTACCTTACATCAGCAGCTGGCAGATAATGTTTGGATACCTGTAACGACTCCTCATAACTGCCCCATTTCTTTGCCTTGCCAGAGAAGAAGAAATTCCGGCTGAAAATGCTGGTTTTAAATATCAAAGGAACCCAGCAAGTCCCACTAGGGATTCCCCGATAACTGGCCTTGATTGCACGAAATCTACCATCAGAGCCACCCGGAGCTGTGAGGACTAAATGGGAAACCCTTCAAAGGCTTAACGAACCTGTATGTCTAAGCTAAGATCCCATTAGTCAAGGATCGGACACCAGAAGGTCTCAAGATGCAGCCTCCTCCTCGTGTCCGATGATTGTGAAAAGTGAACGAAAAGCTGTTCGAAGCTGTAGCGGTATGACGTAAGCTGCACGATCCGAGCCACTCTGGCAGTCTATTAACCGATAACGATACGGAAGAGAACATCGTAAAGTGTCTCTCCGGACAACACTACTACTACTGCTGTCCGTTGGCCGTGATGATTGCACTCGAACTGGCACTGGAAGTGTGAAAGCTGCTTCTGCTTCTGCTACTGCTGCTAGCCACCGAC
>NC_064874.1:22741902-22749402 GCF_943734745.1 Anopheles darlingi | reverse complement strand
GTTCCTCATCCCATACCATGCCATCAACAGTTGGCAGTTGATTGAGTGGACGGTCGGTCGCTCGGTCGGTCGTTGTCATTCGAGCGAAACCCGACAATGTTCCCTGGGACTGCATTCCTGTTCCAGTCATTCAGGCGAGGCGCAGGGAGGAGGAGCTGACTGCAAATGAGGAGAAACATAAGCAAGCCCAGAGGAGAAGGGGACAAGGGGAGAGCATCACAAAAAAGGATCGTAAATGACACTCTAGCCCTACGACCGAGGCCAACGACGAAGCGTTCGTGCAGCCGGTCCAGAATGGTCCAGAACCGGGGCGGGGAGTTCGTGGAAGTTCATCGCAGCGTGGAGCAAGGTTTTGTACGAACGTTGGAACGGGGTTGAAGAATGTCGAAAATGTGTCGAAGGGTGGTGATATGTGGGGGGTGTGGGACGATCCAGACACGGCAGATGTCTTTATGAAGTCAATGGCATAAGTCGGCTGGACTGCCAGTCGCCATGGCGTTGGCAGTTTTGATGGAAGGAATGTAATGACAGAGAGCAAGAGAGAGAAAGCAAGAGAGAGAAAACAAGAGAGGGAGAGAGAGAGAGAGAGAGCGATTTTATTGCGTTTTTAGCTGTCATTAGTCATTCCAAGCATGCTCGATGCGTATCAGGAACGTTATGGAATCTTTGCCCGAAATGATTTTGCTGATGGATCAAGTCATCGTTGGAAAGATTTGAAGTGGTTTATCGTAGCAATCAGGATCACTGTGGAAATGAGTGTTAAAACATTATTTTCGGAAAAATTTCTAAATGGTTTTGTACAAAATATTATCCGTTTAACTAAATATATTTCAATTTAACACAATAGCCGGCTTTTACTGTTGCTATTACCATTCGAAGTGACAGAATATTCATGAATATGAAAAACCGTAATTCTGAAGGAGTATTGGCAAGATAGCAGAAGTATTTTCATTATCTGATGACAGCAATAACGAAATGAGGGCCACATTGAAATTCTTCTTTCTAATGACTTTTAAAAAATGTCAAAATGTCCTGTAGATGCTCACGTTAGTGTTTCGGCTCTAACAGCAATCTAAATCACGTTTGCACTAGAATGATCATTGTCTTATACATGGAAACCATCATAACATCAAATTCACATAATCACAAGCTGTGTTTCAGATAATTTCTTCATTATTTCGTATGATAAAGAAAAACGAAACTTAGAATATTAACAAGCAGATAACGCAATACGATCAAACTAATCCATTCCAAAGCGATAGAACTCTCTCGAAGTCATTTCCACTCAATGAGGAAAGTCTAGGTTTAAAATTTAACATCCACAGATAGAAGGTTCAAAAGTTTGACCATTCAAATACCATCGACACTGCGGGGGCATCGAAAACAAAAAACCCACTAACTTTCAACATACTCTTGTACAGGTTTGATTGTAGAGCAGCAGCTTTCCCCGAGCAATGCTTTATTTAATCACTTCACTTTTATTGAAAAGCTCTACTACACATCTCCTTTCGCACGTGTGACCTTCAAGCACACCCCAACACACGTCCAATTGAGCAAATAATCGTCCAAAAAACCCGTTCCTTCTCATTGTTTTAGCCTTAAGCTGCCAACATAAACAGAAAGCGAAAGAGAAAGAGGGATGGCAAGCATGCGAGTGGACGGACTCGCGTTGCGAAGTTGATCAGTTTTCGATTGAATTGGATTGTCGTTCGCCCATTGAACCTCGATTGAAGCTCCAATAAATACCCTTTTCCTCCATGTTCGTTCAGCTACTAAATTCGTATTTATCGCTTCGATCGCAAGCAACGCGCCACGCCACGTCTAGCTGATAGTCTCGAACGTTTATTCCCTTTCATGCAGCGGCCATTGCCGCGGTGTTGGCCCTACATAACAATACATCGCACCATCATGGTGTACGTGAGCAAGATTTGGAAGTAATAAAACTTTCAACATTATAAGATAAATAAAGATTATGATTGCTCTAGCGTGCTGCAGCAGTTACAGCGCAGGCTACCTGTTGTTACTGTTGTTGCTGCTGCTGCTGCTGCTGACTGGCATGGCATGCCATGACGTTGCTCGCTGCCAACCGGAGACTACGCGCTATCGTAGTCTCTTCACCCAACAATTTCGCGTTTCACGTTCTCGCATGGCGTTGCGGACTAACGCCATCGTCCTGACATGCGGTTACCGCTGCCGCCTGTCGGCTTCGACGCATGTGTGTGTTATGTTGTGGATTTTTGTGCTGCTGCAAAGGCGCGCGCTCTTCACAATTGTTGCTTCACCCGCTAGTGGAATCCTCGTGGAAACGCAAATGCCCTACATACAGCGGCAAACGCCTGCTATGCTCCTTTTGTGGCATTTCGGGGTTCTAGTCGCTAGCAGGCGGACCGGTTGCCGGTCTGGCTGGATTTAGTATTTCAACGAAATACGCTTCGACGCCCATTCTCTGGTTCTCCGCAACACCTAACCGCCTCACCGATCCAATCCCATTAAACTGATGCGATTTAATTCCCCGTTTCCAGCTCTCTCTCTCGGTCTCTTCACATCCGCTTTCCGCTTCCGCTGCTTCCAACCCCCCCTGTTTGGCCACACTATTGCTTGTGAGTGTGTGTGTGTGGATTTGTTTGTTTCAACTTTCCGCACCGGTTTTCCCCGAGAACCAGAGGACCGATCTTGCTTCGGTCGTTTAGCGCGAGCGTCACTTTCCAGTTCCTGTGAACGAAACGATCCGCTTTCCGCTTTTCCGCAACGCAACGTGTGTGTGCCCGAGCCGGAAATAGCGAACGAATTAGATTGCCAGCTCTTTCGGTGGTGTGTGTGTGTGTATTTTTTTCATGGACGTTCGTTTGTTGCATCAACATCCATCCCCAATCCTGCTCCGTCACAGAGACGAAAGCTCCATCGCGATTCGTGTGGCGCCATTCGGTACCCGGGTGTATCACCTCGATAATCGTTCGAGGAACTTCATTTTCCGTTCGGCAAAAGCTTTCTCCCTTCCCGCAATGCCACCACCATCGCCAGACCATCGTCTTATCGCGTCTCGCGTATCCGGAGCCACCGGAACCGCCGGTCGCATGATAAATGATTTAGTGAAAGACTCCGGAACCTCGGGAAGCTCTTTTCTTCCCATTTTTCTCCAGCTTCAACCAGATGCTGAAGCTTCTTTGGCATGGATTCCGGTAGATCCTCCACCCTCCCAACGACGACGACGACGACGACGCAGCAACGATTACAGTCGAATGTGCTGAAGGATATCATTTGTACAACATGAGATTAGCCATGTCGAGGAGGTATGCTGACTGGCATGCATTCGCGAAGCACACGTAACACGTAACTCTATCCAGCCCGTGCTCTCTCCATTATCCTTTACTCTAATGAATTACGTCGACTAGCAGCAGCAGCACGAGGACTTCTCATCCCCGAATCGGATTAGTCGGAAGAGCGATGTGCACCATCGTTCCCACGGAAGAGGGGGACCAATTGGAAGCGACCAACCAACGGTGTACATGTTCCACGGTGACCCAGTTGCGGTCGCAATCTTAACTCTCCAGCAACAACAACAGCAACCAGGATGAGTTCATCTAAGTGTTTTCTTTTCTTTTCATTGCAGTTTTCGTGGAAAGCGAAGGAAAGTTCAGGTTGTCTGCTTCATTTTTCAATGAAAAGCATTGCAAGCTGAAATGCCGGTCTACTGTTAAGGTGCACGGCCACGGTTGCAACTTTCTGTTAAGAACTGTCAAAACGAAGCCGAAATAAAGTTGCTGTCGTGGCCGTGCGTTTGAAATAAAATTGCGCAACTCGACAAATGACAGCCGTTGAAAGTTTCTTTTTTTTTACCGTGAAGCTTACTACCGTGGCCATGCACCTTTTACTCCACTTCCCTTCCATTCTGGACCACTAGCTGTCAATTAACGTAAAGGGATCAACATTGGAGAACGGCAGATGAAGCTGCTGCGCCCCTTGCCCCCACACCACAGCATATTTCAAAACAAAACCTGAAAAAGATTCTTCAAAAGATGTCAATTGCATAAGTGTGCACCCTGGGAGAGAGAGAGAGAGAGAGAGAGAGAGAGAGAGAGAAAGAGAGAAAGAGAGAGCCTTCCGAGAAGGAAAAATCCTTTCGCTCGCCGCCACCGTCGCCTACCCTTGCCTTGGACATAAAATCCGGTGTGGCCGCCTTGAAACGGAACGGACACGCTTTATCTCTGCCCACTCGACTGTAGCCCCGGTCTGCCCGGGACTCGACTCGATTAGCATGCAATCCACCCTCCACTCTTTTGACTTGACCTACAGGAGCTGGCTGGCTGGCTGCTGGGTTGATATCTCTCTCTCTCTCTCTCAAGATCCAGACGTTCCAAGGCATCCTTCTTCCTTCCTTCAGTCGGTTTCTTCCGCCGACGATGACTTATTATTCACACAAGAAGTCGGTTGTGGTTAGGTGAAGGTTAACGACTTGGAAGCCCGGAACTCCGAGCGCTCCGGCCCATTGACCCATTAGTAATCGCCAATCGTCTTACCGGGATGCGGTCTTCCCCAGCGCGAGAGAGAGAGACAGACAGAAAGAGAGAGAGAGAGCAACAGAGAGATATGCAAGACAAAACCGCGCCTCTCACGAACCGAGTGATCTCACGTAAACCGGAAATGGAAGTCGGTTGGACTGGGAGTTGGGCCATGGTCGGTCGGTATGTCTTCCTCCCAAGTTCCCTCCCCAGCCAAAAAGGAGCTCAGAGACCTGCCTGAAGGGGTTGAATGGTGGTCGCGTCGAGTCGAGTTCGTGGCTAAATGTAGCGTCTAATTTATTCAACCCCGAAGCAGAAGACTTCCAGCTCCTGGCATCTTCTCTTCTGCGCGCGGTGTTGCGCTAGCCAACGTCTCCTTGTGTAAGGCTTTTTTCCTCGGGTTTAGGGAGAGCAACCGCCACCGACCGTGGTTGCTTCGAGATGATTTTTATGCTCCCGGTGGAACGTTGTTTCGGTTGATTAAGATTTTAGACCCGGTTTGGCCACCGGCTTGACTTGGAGTGGAGTAGGTCGGCTTTCTGCAACCAGTTCGGAAGCAAGTCGTCGGCAGCAGGAGATGCCCTACCACAGGGGAATATATCGGCGTGTCTCGTGGGGTGAAAGTGGATGTAATGGATTGCAAATGTTCCGGAAAATGGCGTACAAACTGAATTTAGTATTTGGGGTTTAAAGGCGAAAGCTTCTTAGCGTAGGAAGCGCGTAGTAATAGGAATGTGTCGGTATTCTGAAAGCGCAACCTTGGGAGCCACGAACTACGTCTACACCTCGTGCACTGCGTCAATGTTTTGTGAAAAAAAAGGAATGTGCAAATGACGATAGCCCATCCAATCTGTGTTCCGGAATCGAATTAGCTCCCCCATAATCAGAGCGCCCCGGGTTCCCGGGCACGACGGTGAGCGCACGGCGACCCCTGAAGCCACAACACAACTCAACTCAGCTTAACTCCCGGGCATAATAACACGATAGGGAAAGTAGTCCCAAGATCCCGGTTCTTTCGTCGTGTTTCTCGCGTGCAAAATAACATTTTCCCCTCCTAAGTTCCCACGAAATTCGTGAATTTTTAAGTGAGTCTCTCCGGCGACTAGAATCCCCCAGGTAATTGGAACTGGCGCAGCAGCAGTTTTTTTTTGCCGGGGAAACCCACGAGTCACGGTAAAAGGTAGAATGCGAAAAAGACTTCGCTGTCGTCGTCATAGCAACCGCCTTGCATTCGGTGGTCTACTTACGCTACTTGGTTAAAAAGTAAAATTTATTGCAATTACCAGCGGAGAATCCCATAGTCACCGAGCTAAATTTCACTGCAATTTGGCCAAAAATAGGAATTTAAGAATATTTAAGAGATTTTTTTCTGGTGCAGAATGGATCGAAGTGGAATACTACGAACATTCTGAGTGCTTTGGCAAGTGCACCGAGGACAGCATGAAAGAAAGCGTCCATCCTTTGTGCAATCGATCCTGATCCCTGGGTAAAAAGATGGTAGATGGACCATGAAGTGAAGCAAATTCGATTTTACCCAACGCCAGAACCGAGAACCCGAGGTTCTTGTCGCTGTTAAAAGGAACACCAGTGAACAGGTGAGATCGACCATCGGCGAGTGCCCCCCCCCCCCTCCTTAATCCAACCCGTTCCCTCAACCAACCAACCAACCAACCAACCAACCATTGCGTTCGATACAATGTCGCCTGCATCAAAGTACTGCATTCCGTGATCTGCCTTTCAGTGGCAGGATTACATCGGGGCTAAGCGCCCGAACTCAACACACCTCAATACCTCATTCTCTTGGTATTGATACCCGGCCCCTCTTTCCTCCTAGTGTCCCCTGGATTAGGAAGTAGAGACTATCGCTCGGGGTCATCCTTTTGCATTTTGTCACGTTTCCGGTCACTAGCAGTGGTCCGGGTGTATTGGAATGCAGTCGTGCTTTGTAGTCCAATCCGGTTCAATATGATCCACCTGGAGCCGTGGCCCTTTACTACTAACCCCAGTGGAATGGGCGGGAGTAAGAGAGCCATAATCCACGAGAACACAGAGAAACAATCGGAAAACTCTGTTACTCCTTGTTCTCCATCTCCTGGCAACCATCTTGCTTTGTTCGTTCGTTCGATGCTTTGGAAATGGAAGTCGTTGGAAAGAGGCCGGGGAAGGGGACGTTCAACATAAAGATATATCAAAGTCCTGCATCGATTCCTTCCTCCGACCACAAGAGGCAGAAGATGGACCCCGAAGCCGCCGGGAGTAACGATAAAGTTGTTGTCTTAAGAAAATTTATATCTCGTCTTGGTTCACGCCGTAAACTTTCGTTTTGCGGGAGGTCCCTCTCTCCCTCTATCTCTCTCTTTCTCTCTCGCCTCTCAATCCGAAACCAGGATCGACCCCAGCGACGTGTGTATGTGTAAGTGTGGACCAAGTTTCGTCACGCCATCCTCCTGCTGCTCCTGTTGGTGTGAATCCTCTTTCTTTCCTCAAACATATTTGCATCCAACCGTGTGGTCTGCATCTACCCTCAACCCACCAACCTCATATGAGTCGCGGTAAGGAAAGGGAGGGGGGAGGTGGCTGGAAACTTGGGTGTGAAAAAGGGTGGGTGCCAGAACTCGTACGACGTACGTCACCTCGAGCGCCAACAAACAAAACACTAAAACCTCTTCCCCGGTCCCCGTTAAAGATGGTGCCAAGGTGTGGCCAGGTAGGAGCAGCTTCCGCTATCCAAACCATCCCCCCTTACCCCTTTACAACCTATTCCCGATAGTTCCGGGATGCAAACAACAACGCTGTGCCAGCTGTCAGAAGCTTTTAGCAATCCATTTTCCCGGAGCAACAAGAAGAAGAAGCATACCGAGAGGGTGGGGAGGGGGGGGGGGAAGAGTGAAAAAAGTTTGGCGGATTGGTGTCACATCCGGTTATCGTTTTATCTGTACCTGGCACTACCTGTCACACACACACACAGCCATACACACACACACACAAGGGGATGCCGCAG
>NC_064874.1:22666902-22736902 GCF_943734745.1 Anopheles darlingi | reverse complement strand
ACAAACCACAAAACCACCAACGGAATCCACTGGAAAGTGGAAAACCGCTTCGAAAGCCGCCACCACCACTTCGTAAGACGATTAACGTTCGTTCGTTCGTTCGGGCAACGGGGACAACCCGAAAGACATCCCTCTCCGAATGGTGGTGAAGGAAGGGCGAGGAACGCACATGTCCATCAACCACACCACACCAGAATGGACGAAGACATAAAGCGGACCCATCAACCCCTTCCCAGGTTCGTGGCTTGATTGACATACCAACACAACCTAACAGCAGCAACAGCAGCATCAGTTCCGAATTTTCCGAGCACCAGACCCACGGCCAAGCAGGGGTGGCAGAGTCAAACTTTCCACGTTCACGACTTTTCGCCGGGGCCGAGGTGTCACAGTTGTAAACTCGTAAGATATTCGACCACCAGAACCAGTGCTGCCAGTGGCGAGGGTGTAGGAGGCGCTATGGTGTAGGCTGTTGTTCCGGTCGCCCGTTGCTCCATTTCCCAGAGCTCGCCAAGCAGTCCGTAGCGAAAGGAAGAATAACGCAAAGAACGCGGCATCCGAATGCAACCGATCTGAGAGCCGCGATTCGAGGAAGGCAAAAGTTTTGTTTAAACTTCATCGGTGGTGGTGATCGGAGCTGCTTGGTTCACTGGAAGACACGAGCACCCTTGCCATGGCCGGAACCAGGGTAGACGCTGGTCGTGTTTCAGTTCATGGTAGTGTGGGTAGCAACGCTCCTACACACGGTTTTTGTTTTAAGTAAAAAGTCCCATCCTTTGTGCTCTGCAAGATAAATTGAGGCAAACATGGTCCACAAACCGTAGGCGCGATGACATTCAACCGAAAGGAAGTTGTGATGCAACTTTAAAGTCCACGACACACACACACACTGTCATGCTCTACTTAAATCTAAATTCAAATGAAATTAAAGAAGAACTGCTCACGCCATCGCGACTGCATTATCGCTCGCACATTAAACCCAATTTATGAGCAGCAGCAGCAGCAGCAGCAGCAGTAGCTTATGTTGAATGACCTGCCGAGCATATCTTTATTAAGCAGTTTGCACGCTACCATCGAGTGCGTACCGCAACAAACACTAACAGACTACTACGATCATCGAACAGGAAGCTGCTGCTGTGCGTGACATGTAGAGCCACAAAAGCCTCACCGCCAGCACCACCAGCTGCTCACCATCACTTGGGATTGACGTGCGCATCCGGCATTTTGTTTTTTTTCCTTTCCTGTGTGTGTGTGTTCTCCTGCGTACTGCTCCGTGCACCTTTTGCTGCGGAGAGGGAATTATGCACAAAAGCTGAGCTACAGCACCGAAGCGTTAGTCCGTGATTTCCACAAATGCTTGTTCACATTGAGTTACCCTTGGATCACACAACGCGCACACACACATATACACACACGTACGTACTCTCTCAACACAAGCACCATAAAACCACTTGTCGCATTCATGAGGTTCGTTGAGACGGAAAAATGGCACCACCATGGCACCGGATTGGATTAGGCAAGGCAAGCGAGTGAACTTCACCGACACCGGCGCCCTATCCTACCGCCTACCCCCGATGGGAGGGGGGCGCAGGGGATTTGCAGTTCCGCACGGTTTTTGATGATTGAAAACTGCCGCTGAGTCGCAACGTCAACGAGGATGCGAGTGCGAATCCTAAATAGCTGCCAAATGGCGCACCGATTAGCACAGTAGGCAGTGGAGAGAGAGAGAGAGAGAGAGAGAGAGAGAGAGAGAGAGAGAGAGATTGTCCTTCGAAAAAAAAAGGATTCGACGTATGACCTAACTCTGGCTGCTCTGGCTCTGGACCAGTACTGGCTGCTGACTGGCGGGCTTATGGTGAGATTTCCAAGCGATTTGAATGTGTACGCGAACGGATTTGTGAACGTCGCGTTATGGTGAAACGGCTTTCAAATGTTTCCAGAATGATGCATAATCAATCCCTGGTGATTGCGTGGCATGCTGCATGTTCCATAATCCAATTGCGGCTCAGCTGGAAATATTTACTTAAAATTTTAGTAACCCTTTCCGTGGCGAGCAGAGTGGCGCAGTGGAAGCGTGCTGGGCCCATAACCCAGAGGTCCGTAGATCGAAACTACGTTCTGCTATCCTGGAAAATTCTCCTTTTTCCCTTTCGTTTGCAACAGTAGAAGAGAGGTTTTTAGTGGTGTGTGTTGTTGTGTGGAACTATTTTAGTAGCGTTTTTGAATCAGGATAGTGTCTTTCAAGGGTAGAGGTTTAATACATACTTCGTACCTGCTGCAACTCAGCTATTTTTTATGCATCCAACATTATTCTTGCACATAGCGTAATCACTCAGACATGAGAGAAAGAAAATGTCTAATCAAATCCAAAACAAGCTAGATTGATTACCTTCAGAGAAAGTGGACAGTTGAAATCGTAATAATTGTAAAACATTTTTTAATGAAATTCGGTTGTATTATGGCGAAACGAAACTAATTTGAATGACGAATTTGAAAGCACTAGAGCGAGCGCACTAGAGCATCACAAAGCTCTCATAATCGATTGCTTTCCACCGTCACTGGCGAGTGAAGATGCGTCGAGCTCGTCGAAATTCAGGACCCATTCAGGACGCCTGCTATAATGCCTTATAATAAATCACCGACCATCAAATCGCCGCTCGTTCAAAGCGCAGAAAAGAAGCGCAGAAAAGGCGGAACTGCACCGAAGGAGCTGCTGTTGGGTCAAAAGCGCCACCGTGGTCGGCATTCCTGGGCGCTTGATGAGCGCCATGACGAGCGCCAGCCGTACCGAAAGGAAAAGAAACAACAACAGCCTAGCGCCTGGACAAATTTCCCTAAGTCATGGTTCGCGTCTTCCCCTTCGCCCCGTGTCCCTTAGCTTAAATGGCCGTGATTGGGGGCAATTTTCGCTGAAGCCAGCGCCACCAACGCCACCCTATGGACACCTTCACAAAAGGAACAGCTTTCCTTCTAGTTAACTTCTTCAAACAGGCGGTTCTGGTTCCACTCTCTCTGTCCCTGCTCTTGTCCTTCGCTTCTTTGCGCGGCATTAATGGCATAAAAAGCGAGGGGGGGAAGAGAAATGGCGCAGGGCAGACGGATGGTCACACGATGCTTTTGATCGCTTTAAGCTGATGGGTGATTTGTGCCCTCCATGCCACCGTCCCCGTCCCTCCAGTGCGGGTTATGATTGAGCGGTGCTGTGGATCTTAAATGTCTATTAGGGGACCGACCATCGGAGATGCTCGAGAAGCGCCACAGTTTGAGTTTGATTATCGTAAACGCGGACGCGAAACGACGGCTGCTCGCACTTAACATTATGGCGTTGCTGCGCGATGATAGCGTGCATGACAACATATTCCAACACAACAAAATCATAACACGATTACGCCGGTGTATTACCCATCGCCCATCGCCCGTCACAACGAGCTGAGTAATCGTTTAGCAATAAAATTTGCGAGTTTATGCGAGATCTACTGGGTTCCATTCCGGTCACTCACTGTCACCGCACAGCGCCTGCTGCTGTTGCTATCTGTTACGATATCATCATCATCATCCTGGCAACGGCGTGGACTGCCCCTTCACTCATCCATCATTTTATGCTCTCTCTCGTTTCGGTTGATTTGGCAAAGAAGCACGTGTTTATCGACACGTGCTCACAACCGATTGGCGTGCGTTACCAAGGAGACGACAGCGCCTCATGGTCGGCTGCTGCTTGACCGAGCAAGAAAAAGGGGTTGCCCGGTACAAGCTGTAGGGATTCAATTTTCGGCGAGCAAATAACAACGAGTGATAACGAGAAACTCCAACGCGAACTTTCAACAGATGCTGTGCTCCAGCTGAGGCGACCCCTAAACTACTAACATTTCCACACACACACATACTCACACACAATATGGATGATGGATCGTTCGTAGCGGCATCTTTTTTGTAACGCTTCACTTCAGCCAACCGAGCGAATGGGTTTGTTTGCTATTTAAGGTTCCACATTAAAGCTACCACCACGGATGCTTAAAGTGATGTTAATTTCATTTTAAAATCTCACCAAATCCCTGGCAAACATTTCACACAAACATATCAACGGAGAGGAGCTTTACACCGGGCCCATTAATCATCATAATCAAAGCGCTTAATAGAAAACACGAAAGTGTGCGAAGGTGCAGCTCGCTTCCTACGCGCGGCATTTATCATCCCCGTCATGGATGCAGCTCGATTAATACACACAAAAAAAAACTAAAAGCCAAAAGGCCATGCATCGAATCGATGAAGCGCTTTAAAGTGCATTCCACTAATCTGGGCACCGATTTTGCAGCAACAGCAGCAGCAGCTTTGACAGCTAGCTAGGGTGCAACGGTGGTGCTATAGTGTAACCGGATCCGGTTACTGGTTCCAGCCATCACCGTGCCCTGAACATCCGAAAACATGTGCCGCTTCTCACGTGTAGCAGATTGATTACAGCCGATACACAACATCACGCACGCCGGGGGCCTGCTGGGCCGCCTGGACTGGGTGCACTGAAGAGTGATCCTTCAGGGTGGATTTGGGCACACGCTCGTTGCTCGATTTTTCGTCTATCAACCCCGGACCCGGGATCCATCCGATAGTTGATGTGCATCGTACCATGGTGCTTGTGTTGCTTGTGCTGCAGTTTGCAAATCGGTCGATGCCAACGAAAGCGCAACGAACCGAACCGAAGCATCAGCCCCTTTTTCTGGAATTCATGTAGCTGTAGTTGTGGGAAAGGGGATTTTCGATACTATCGATCGCACCGGTTCGGTGTTTTTGCCGATACTTTCGGTTCACTTTGTGCTCGATTCGATTCACACTTCTTGCTTGCCCGTACCATTGCCGCCGCCGAGAAGCCACCTTGCTGGTGGCCACAGATGGTATCACGTAATGCCGAGTGTAATGCTTTAATTTAAATCGATTGCTTCACTGAACAGCGAGAAAAGGCGCCACTTCAGTGCTGCTCCGCGTACACCGCGGTATTGATGTGCAGAGCGAAAAGAGGATGTTGCTACTGGTGGTGGTGATGGTGTTGGGTTGCATCGTTTGTCGAATAATGAGCGCTATATTTTAAGGGAATTAAGTTGGAATACCTTGAACGGCTTTTCTCTGTCTCTCGCCTTTATTGGCATCTGGGGTACTGTGCTGGGTAGATGTGCCCATGTCCCGTGAATATGTAACAGTGTGTACGCTCTCCGTTCCTGAAATAGGATTTTCTCATTAAAAATCGATTTCAAAAGGATTCCACCAACCAAACGGGGTAAGCCCGGCCGGGGGTTCCCAGGGGAACTTGTTCCAAACATATGAACAATGCGGCGCTGGAATGGAAAGGAAATGTAAGGGGGAATAAGCTGAAACAATGCACCCACTGATCGTAACAGTAACGTTCCATTTCAATTTTATGCTGTTCATCATTCCATTGCGCTCTGCGCGCGTTGAGTACCTATGGTGGGAGGAGGGAGGGAGCAATGAATGGAAGAGGGCTTTATCACGATTAAAATTATAATGACCACGGTGGTTCCAAGGACCACGGGAAACCGACCGACCGCTCGGTGCACTCTGGGGAGCGTGTTTTCATTTGCAACCTGCAGATCTCCGCGGACGGAGATGGACACCAGCAATCATGTCGCGCCGCACCATCGTGTGTATGTGCGCTCCATCCTTCGTAACCGTTACTACCTGAGTGCATAATAATTGGCGGCAACACGTTGCTTGTTGATTTTTCATCACGCTAATTACTGTTGTTACCAGAAGTGAATGGCACTTGGCAAGTGGCACGTCTGTTTATGCGCTGCCAGAACGCTTGACTGTTGTTGGAACGAATGGTGTTAATGTTTTACGGTTCTGGCTTATTTAGAAGCTATTTCTGGTTCACTTTTTCTTCGCTTGGGATCCCTCTGGTAGGAATAGCGGCATGCCGTTGAAGAGACATGTTGGCATAAACACTTGAGAAATGGTTCGAAGAAAGGTTGTTAAGGCTAGGTTGTTTAGCGTTTTAAAGAAAAGTAGTTAAAATCGATTAAAGGTTCAGGCAGGTATTTTTAGACGGACACAGTTTAACGAAAACATTTTAACTAGCATTGCTTCACTCAAGATGAGAAAATATGTAGCGATATTATGAATCTGAATGAGCATTCGAATCATTCCATTTTAGTGCAAAATAATATAAAATTCAGTAAAGAAAATGGATCAATACACGGCACGCAAATGATTCAACGGTTTTGCAAGTTGTTTACGCTTCTTTTACGCTGCTTTTCGCTACATCTAAGTATACGAGAAGGATTTAAAAATGCACAAGTTAATAAGCAGTTTGATTAAGGTTCGTATTCAAATTGACTGACAGGTTTAATTAGAGACTCGATTCGGGGTCTGTTCTGCATCTCATCAAACCTCGACGTTAAAGCCTCCCAAAATATTTAATCACAATATTCCCCCGGGGAAAAAAGAGGAAAACCTTTTTGAGCCCTCATTGAAACAAGAAGTTCAACATTCAATTAGACTCATCCATAGATACCACATGGAACCAAAGGACGCAACGACGTCGGCACCATACGGACACATTCCACATTTGCCTTCACCGCTTTTTAACCACCAGATCAAATCCTTTCGTTTTTCCAGCTCACCGACCGACTGTTAAGCCCTCGCCACCTGCATTTGTTCCACGCAAAAGGGGGAAAAGAAATTTGTCGTTTGCCCTCTTTCAAACGAGCTAAAAAGCTAGAAAACTCCCTCCCGAGCACCAACAGGAGCACAATGGCTTTGGCTTCTGGGAAGCTAGCCTTGCCGGTGGCCTTTGCTTTGGTCCGACGGTGACGATAGACTCACTCGTTTTTCCGAACTCCTTCGCCACGGTCACAGGTGCAGGTCACTTCAGATCCCGGTGTCCCGGAGTGCATAGCGACAGTCAGGCAGGCAGGCAGGCATGGCCAGAATACCCACTGATGCCTCCTTCCACCTGTGTGAGTGCTCCACTGAATCGAATAGACTTAACAAGATTACATTTTTGCAATCATAACACAAGTGAACCCCTTCAAATACGTGTGATTATGTTTGTCCACCTGCTGCCAAGGAGTGGTGCGCCAGTGATTCAAGGTATTCCAGCTACTGTTGCTGCTGCCTTTCCTTTGCTACCGAACATCCTTTGCGTTGCGTCCAGCGCTCGACAAAACCTTTTATCATCTCTTAAAGTGGGCAGCATAAGCATACGTTACGGGTTGTAGACGGTGCTAGACCACACTTCTGGCAGTTGGTTTGCTTCCAGTGTGCTCTTAGTCTGGCTAAAAGTACCAGAAAATCCGTACTCCAGCTGCTGCTACTGCTGCTACTGCTGGTCCTGATAAGTGGTTCCATTGAGTGGACCAGCCCTTCCAGGCAGGTTCCAGTGGCAGGTTCCTCCAGAAGAAAAGCTCAAGAGTGCACAACAAACTTACTGCGGTGGCTGGCCGGGCGAAGAATTAGTTCCTGTACTCCAAAATGATCAAACAGACCCATTCAACTCGATTCCAAATACCGTCTTTACCAACGCTCTCCATGCTGGACCCTTTGTGTCCTTTCAATTTGGGGGTTTGGAAGGTAAATACCCCATGGCCATAGGGCTGTAGCATGCATTACGATCCCACATGGACGTAGCTACCGGTAGACCTCTATACCAATTAATTCTCTTCCACAGCCTCCTACAGATACAATTAAACTTGATCTAAAAGGCAAACAAGCTGCACGTCATCACCTGCTGCCCACACTCTAACCATCCCAGTAACCTATTAACGTCTTAAAACGGGTCAATCCAACCAATTGCACCGACCATAATGAGCACCAGGATGTGAGGTTAGGAAATCTCCGAAAAGGGAAAACTTCACGCCGACGACCACGGCACAATTCTATCGTCCTGGGTCAAGCGGAACAGAGCGACTAGGACGCGTCGGACGCCCTTCCCGGCCTTTACTAACCGGACGGTAAGCGATTATTAATGAGCAGCAGCAGCGGCGGCGGCGATGGTGAAGTAATTAAGATGGATCAAAATTTATTATCTAATTTCAGTCTGCGCCTCGGTAACGGTCCGATGCTACTGCTGCTGCTGCCGCTGTCAAGTAGATCGAGTTCAGGTTCAGGTTCAGGTGGAATGAATAATTTACTGCAACTCGCTCCCGCCACCCCCGGGTAGTAGTCAACGTTTCGCTGCTGATGCTTTCGATGCTTCGTGGCCACTCGGTTTGCGTCCGGCTTAAAGGTTCTGCATAGAAATTAAGGCCTCGTTAATGGATGCCCAAATCGCGCGGAGCGACAATCGGGTTTTATTTTCCTCCTTCTTTGCAATACATTGAATCTAAAAGTGTAAAACCCGTTCTCTTTTACGAAAAACCGATACGAACACGGGATTCAAAGGGATTTATCGATTAAGTTGTGCTCGAACCTTGCTCGAGGGCAGGACGGCCACCAGGCAGAGGGATTCCGCAAACGAAAACATCAATCAAGAGTGCTATACGTCTTAGCAGCTCTCAGTAAGAAGCTCGATTGAAGACGCATTCTGAAAATCTTCTACCATCCCATTCCTTCTTCGTTCAACGGTAGGAGAGCATTTGATCGAGGAAAGAATTTTCCAATAACGATTCGGTCCTTCAACGTCGTCTGCAACCGCGGACTGACGCCGGGATAAGGATGTGGTATCTGCGCTTTTGTAATTCCCCCCCCCCCACCCTCCACACACACACAGCTCCAAACCCCACTCGAGCTCGCCGTCGTCGTCGTCGTTGCTGCGAAGGATTCGAAAGGGGCCGGGACTTGGAAAACTCACCTTCGTCTCGTGAAACCCGCTCAACCGGTCAATGGGCCGGTATGCGGTGTGCTTCAGGACCGTCAAGACCTGTCAAATCAAGTTTAATCAAATTGTCATTTGTTCCGGGGGCGGTGCAACGGCGCTACGTCGGTTACGATGGAATCCCCGGGGGCGTGCAAAAAAAAGGATACTTTTCACCAACATGACCCGTGGTTTGACCTTCTTTATTTGATCCCGTCCATCGCACTAACAACATCCGGTTCTGGTGATCCCTCTTGGTGGTGGGAATGGGACCAACATTCGAAGATTAATAGTAACTTTCGGGGCGCAGCTCGGCAGCGGCTTTAATGAGCGAAAAGGCATTGAAAGGGAAAGGAGAAATGAGGGAAATGTTTACTTCTTGGTGCTGGTGAGAGAACTTTGTTTAAGATTCGTCGTAAAATCAAAGTACAGGAAAGTTTCCTGGGTTTCCAACTGTCCAAGACTTCGCCGGAATGTCATTATTTGTAACAAAAAATAAAGTTAGCATCCGGTACAACGCACTTGCTGCTCGAACTACCATTTGTTGTTGATTTCGAAACACGATCCAGAAACTCTGGAGCCAGCGAATACAACGTCTTCCCACGTCTTCCCGTACACCGAGGCCACAGGTGACACGTTTCGTAATTAAAACTACCTTACGATTGACTATTTTGGGCCGCCCCAAGTCGTACCTGGCGTTGCATAACGCCACAACAGAGCGCCGGAGCACAGCACACGGGAAGAAAAACTTTCCGTTCCGGTCGGTATCCAGACCCGAGCCACAAACATTTGCGCCCAATTTCAACCATTACCACGCGAACCGGCGTACGTACGACGATGAGCACCGCACCGGATACGGCACTCCGTCCACGGAACACACCATGGAACATATACTTTCCCCTGTTAGGGGTTCCCCAAAAAAGGGCAACCAGACGGACGGACGGACGGACGGACGGACAGCTTCTCGAGGCCGGCTCGGTTCGGCTTTTCTCGGTTACCATTTGGTGGAGCACCGTTCGAGTACGAACTAAACAGAACCCCTGCTGGACGGACAGGTTGCTCTGATAACTTTTCAGATTTAACGTCTCACTGCACGCGCTCATTGCAGGGCAGGTACTGTTTCGGTTGCTAGCTGGTGACGTTGAAGTCCGCAAATGAAGACATGATGCTGTGGCTGGTGTAATGCATCGAGCATGCAGCAGGAGCAGCAGCAGCAGCATTGGCACCGGTAAACAGTACCGGGAACTGCACTGCCAGCAACCAACAAACAACGTATGGTTTGTGGAGGTTTCCCGGGAAGCTAATAGTGCTGGTAATTACTCCGCAAGTTACACACCGTATGCACACCGACATACACTATATTTCGGCCACGAGATGCTGATGCAGGAACATTTTAGAAGGTGCCTCTACATGGTGTGCAAGCGTTGCAAAGACATTTGTGGCGCTGTAAGATGTGTGTAGCTTCAAACTTTCATTGATTAATGACTCTTGAAAAAGCTGAATATCATAAATTGGAGGCTTTAGAAGCAGTTTTCCATTTTGGGTGATTATAGGCGTTATCATTCTGCTACGCTTAGATCAGAACCTCGCACCAGTAGTAAGACTGTTCTCTGGCCACTGTAAGTCTGCTCTAGCGTCGACTCCTCCATTTCAACATCATCATCACCAGTCGCCAGTTTACCGTAAGAGGAAAAAAACACTGTTGCATCTTTGTTGTCTGCTGCGGAAAGGAAAATCATTTCTTCAATGCGAATAGAGTCGCAGGAAGAGGAAGAGACATTGTTTCCCCTCTTTCTCCTCCCCAAAAAACCATTCCAAACCAGCGGAAGCGAAGAAGTTGCGCCGATCACGTACGACACGTCAGTTTACTCGCCAACTTCCCTTCCCGTTCTACTTGGCCACTTCGAGACTTCGGTTTCAGGTCATCACTGTCAATGTGGCAGTGGCAGAAACACGGAAACGGAACACGGGGGAATGGAACTAGCTCGCCATTTCGCTGAAACCGAGACAACAACAATAATAGTTGAAGCAGAAGAAGAAGATGGAAGGAGGAAGAAAAGAAGGAAAAGAAGCAGTCAAATAACTTTCTTGCCAGCCGTCATCGTCGTCGTCATCGTCTTAGTAGTCTGGTATGGACTCACTAACGATCCTGAAACCCCACTGACGGGAGAACATCAAACCCAAAACGTCTAAATGCTTGTCATAACGGAGACGATGACCGCATCGTGGCTGGACCCTCTCTTTCTGTCTCTCTATCTTGCTAACGCGGGGTCAAGCGTGTCTGATTTGATCATACTTTGCAATAATATCATAAACTCCGGGCCACTACTAATACTTCTCAACTTCTCCTTGGGCTAAGCACCCCCCACGCCCATCAGCCACACGATCAGATGGCTCAGACAAGATAAATAAGGTGGCGCAACAAACAACAACTACCAGTAGGAGGAGGAGGAGGAGATGAGGCTAGGTTCACAATAACTCCTCCCCCTCTTGGAGCAAGAGGAACAGTGGCCCATTGGGCAGAAACTTTTCACTTTCCTGCCGGACCTTCCAGTGACATTAACACGTGGCTCAGGGCACGTGGTTGACTGTCTGAACATTAAATAGAGCAAAAGGATGAACATAATTTTATTAAAAAAAAACAAGCGCATCGCACGACAATCTTGCGACAGACATTGGAACTCATATTTCATTTACTAGCGCCTCGAGCAGCAGCAGTAGCACATTGGTGACACATTTCCACAGGGAACCGAACCGAACCACCAATTATATTGACTAATGAAAACAAGCGCCCGGCATCACTTTCTGTGATAAACGATCTGGTGCTAGCCGGCGACCAAACAGAGGACCTCGCCTAGAGTGACAGCTCCACCGCTGCTGCTGCTGCTGGTACTGCTGACCAAAAAGGGTCTGTGTCACGCGCGCGCGGAACAGAATCCAGACGAAAAACTAACAAAACCGAGGAACAAGAAAGAGGTGCAAACCGAGCTGCACACCATTTTGCGCGGTGCTCGGCGCGGTACTCATTTCATCGCGCTCTGACCATCGCTTTCTGATGCCACGTGCCGCTTTTGCTCCTATGACTTGAGCGCCGGGACAGTCCGTGAGATGACAGTCATAAATCATCAGCGAAGACAAATGCAGAACATACCGCGCGACTGGATAGTGTCAACGGTTGCGCAACTCACTCTGTCTCTCTTCTTCTCTCTCTCTCGCACCAGTTTTGTGCTGCACTTTTTTTTGTTAATTAATTAGAACGCTACTTCAGCCGGAAAGAAGAGTCCTGGGGACGGCTATCCAGCTGAGTACAATTAACAAATTGAAAACCACTCGACTCGAACAACTCGCAGCGCACATGGAAGAACCTGCTTTAAACCTGGAATGTCGTGCTGATCGCGTATGTTACCTAAAAGGACAACCAGCTAAGATTCTTAGTTACACTAGCGACTCCAAAGGAAAAATCTCAATATGTCGTAGCAAGCCCTTACGCGGTCCCGGCGAAACTACGCGCATCACGATGCTCATCAATAAAACATGAGTATGCTAATACGCTCTCTGCCGGAACTGGTGCTGGATGGATTGTAAATCATAACCATGTGCTCCGTTACACCGGTGGCTACACTTCCGCAAAACCTACACAGCGGCGCCCGCAACACGCGGTGAGAATGGAGATGAAGATAGGAACCTGCCCTAGGAGAGGAACATCCGCCATTCCTGTGCTGATTTCCCATGACCAACAACGCTAAACTTCGGCCTCCCCGGTTCAGGAACGGCGGCGCAATCTTAGCCCGCAAACTACTATGGGTTAGTTATTTATTTATTCTGCCCCGAGTTTCGAGTTTTCGAGGACTAACGGGTAATCATAATACCTTGTGGCCAACCGGCCAGGACACCCAGTCCAGCCCAGCCGCCCGGTTTTGTCATGGCCCAAAGATGCCATTCGACTTTGGACCTCGTTCCGTATGCATGGAGAAGATGGTTTTGTTGAGAAAATAATCATTATACATTTAAAATTATCAACCTCCCTCCTCCGTGAAGGAGAATCTGAAGCAAGTTTCCCTTGCTCGGAAGTGAAGATAGTGGCTTGTTGCCTCGGAAGTGTGTTGTGTTGTGCTCCTGTGGACCGAGCAGACGCTTTCTCATTAACCATTCCACCCACCCGCTCGAGCTCGCATGGAGTGTGGACTGCAAGACTTCGGATCGCCACCCAGTATCTAAACTATTTTCACTCTTGCGTCACGGTTAGTAACTTGTCCGGTTTTTGGGAATCGAATCAGTATTCAAATGTATGTAGCAAAGTACCAAGTGACCAATCTCGCCACTAGCATCTCATTACGCAGCTTGTGATGGTCGCCAAACGGTCAAACTTTCACGCTGCTAACATTGATATCTCACGTGTTGATGAGGCAGGCACCGCGAATGGCGAATTCGTAATGCACAGAACCCCGGGAGAGAACGAAGTGAAGGTATATGGTCCAAAACCACAAAACTTTTCTACCGCGTTCTACCTCACATGGGCTGATGGATGGAGACAGCTTCGCATCAATCCCCCGCTGAAGCGCTGACACGTTTTCACGCTCACGATGATGGTCCCCTTCTCAGGACGACGACGCCGATCCATCGTCCGGTGACACCAGTTTACTAACACGACAATAAGCATCGATGTCGGGCAGGAAAAAAGCCAGGTATCACAAAACTTTTCGCACGCCCACATTACAGACAGCTGCCATTTGGCCATCGCTTTTACTGTGTGTCCTGCGAGAGTTTATCGAACTTTCCGGCTTTTTTCGCCCCGACCACGAAATTGGTGAGATGCATGTTTCGACATTCGGTGCGACCATTCAACTCTCACACACGGTCTGGTTTCGGTTGAATTAAATCAACAGCAACAGGAGCAGCGGCAAAAAAAAGAGGAGGAGGAGGGCAAAACAAAAAAGGAACGCACCTTGCGCACCAACCGGACAGACAACAGCTCCGAGCTCCGACTGGTCACATACTGGCCGACACTGGCCCTCGGGGCCGGTACCGCATAACTACGGTCAAACTTTCGGCCACAGCAAGCTGCGAACGACGATCTGATGCTAAAACGGTTTCATGGCGTAAATCATAGCAAGCAAGCAAACAGGAACCGCAGCCTCCTTCGACCTTCGAGTGGAACGTTGCACATGGAGACGCCTGGTGTTTGGTGTAAAAACCATCATGCGCCTCCATCCATGTTGGCATTGAAACGTTCCAACAAATTTAGCTGCCACCGAACCGACCGTTTTTCCCCCGACAGAGCTCGGGGTGCATTCCAAGCCCAAGTGTGTGTATGTGTGTGTGTGTGCGTGTGTGTATTCACGCAGAAGAAATCCGTTTTACGTGAACGACCATTGACGCGAGATTAGTTGCTGGAGCTGGTATGGACCAACACCGATGCTCCAAATTTGGTACAAAACCAATTCATTTCAATTTTTGGTTGAGTTTGGCCAAAATTACAGTTTTGCTGCCGACGGGTGAAGCTAAACAAATGTGGCTCGTTGGTGGTCTGCTGCCAGGACCAGTGCCGCCGGTAATTAAATGCTTCGAAACGAACGAACGAGAAACTTTGCCCCAAAAACTAATGAACCCTAGTGTAAAGTTATGCTAAACTGATTAGCGCAAATTTAGTTCTCAAACATTGAACATGAAGCTGAAGCCACACACAAGCTCGCTTTTGGTTTCGTAGCCTCGTATTCACAACCAACGGTAAGCAGGAATACACTTCACGCACTAAATGAGATTGAATTTACGATCTGCACAGCCCTGCCCTCAATTCGAGAATAACAAGTTAATGTTGTTCGTCGAAATCGCTAAACGATTCGGAAAGGAATGATACGAATCTGCCAATCTGCCGACACGCTGTTCTGCCGGTTTACACTGCAATTCGGTCACCGATAAACGACAAAGAAGCTAATAAAAAGGCCAATACAACCACAAATCACCTACAAGCGAACGACAGTAATGGGTCACTAATCGGGGGGTGCATGAACATGAATTGACGACCATTGGCATCGGCACTTTTGCGCAGAGAGAGGGAGACAGAGAGAAAGAGAGAGCGATTCATGGAGCAATACATCTTTACGACACCACAAATCCAGCCCGGAACATCGTGATTTGACCCGTTTGCTGACCAGCAGCAGCATCACCACCGCAAAGTCCGACGGCCAGAACTTCATTCTGTCCATCCATTATCAGCTCAAATCCAACTCATTCTCTCTACCGCCTAGTTCCTAATATATCCCCAACCCACAGTGAGACAGAGAAAGAGAGACAGAGTGATAAGAGTATCGTTAAAAGTCGTTCCCAACTCGATTACTAATTTTCTGCAAAAAGCGCGCGGGCCTCGGGGCCCCGGGGCTGCACTGTTGGTGCATTTTCCAATTTAAGTTTCCGAAAGTCCGAATGTGCAACTCCTTTAGCGGTGGCGGATATTCCCCCGCGAGGGCTTTATTTGATAAAAGAAAAAAGGTGAATGGCAAAGAACGCTCAAGACAGAGAGAGAAACAAATAGAGACAAAGAGAAAGAGAGAGCCAGTGCCCGTTAGTGAAAGTAAATCTCCACAAAACTTTGGCATTACACTGGTACCGCACCAGACGCCGATATCTCCAAAGATCTCCCGGGCCCGGGCCCGTGGGTCCGGGTCCCAAGGGTTGATTAAATCTTGGACGAAATTTACCGGCGTAGAATCCTTCATCCATTCATCCGGGGCTGTTTGGTCGCCCGGTTTTTCCTTTTTTTTTTTTTGCTGCTCTCAGCGCCATTCTTCACCCAGAACAATATCCCGGGGGAGGAGTGGGTCTGGCGCAAGGGTCCAGCAACAAAAGCGGTCCCCGTCCCGGAAGAAGACTGCTGGAAGGACCTTTTCATTTGACGATGGATCGAGCTGGTTTGCTCTTGTTCGAGCACAATGTACCCCCAAAAACCCCCTACCTGAGCACACGACAAGTGACCAACCGAACGACCGAACACCGGAACCGAAAAAAGGGGAGCAAAAAACGAACTGTCCGGTCCCCGACATGTAAAAAAAAAAAACAGAGTGTCGAGAGTGAATTGGTGTAAATCGGAAATTGGCATTTTAAAAATATTCCTTTCGTGACGGCGAGGACGAGTTGTCCTTCGCCACGATACGTCGATGCCACGATTCATTTCAATTTACCTTTACTTTGTACTATCCGCTTGGGAGCTTCTGAAGGGCTCTCTCTCTCTCTCTCCCGGGGGGACAAGATGTTGAAGAAATGCTCTTGCTAATGGACGCGAGACACTATTCTATGCTACGCTGTAGCACATGAATGAGGAGAAGACAGCGAAAGGCAAACGAATAATATTCCTTTCTGCCAATGGAATGAAATCACATTTTCCGTCTCCATCCGGCCAGACTTTCCAGGCATGCGACCTTCATGCGGTACGGAGCGGTGCAATTCGTTCATACGGTCAAGCTAGCAACAGCTGGCCCTCGCAATGGATGATGAATGAGTAAACGGCCCCTTGGTAAACCGTGGCCCTGGTCTGTGTTTGCTTCACTTTTCCGCTTCTTCGAATGCTCTTTTCGAATCAGAATCGTTTCATTTTCATTGGAGTCCCATTATACAAATTCTATTCAAGTTCTCTAGCTCTTGCGGCCGGTTTCACTCGTCAGATATTGCACTTAGACTGGTTTAAGCTTTAATTTAACCTTTAAGATCTTATGATAATTTGAAGAATATCTTGAATCGCTGATGAGTATTAATACAATATTAGCAAGCCTTTTTCTGTTGCTAATGAAAGAAAATTATAAAAAAGTGACGACCATGATTTTTGTTTATTAGTATGAGACATAAAGATGATAAAACTACTTGAATAACTTGATTTACGCAGAATTTTATAAAACTACTACAACTACATTCGATTACACAGATATAACATGTCAATGCTAAATAAAATATTACATTACTGTAACAAATCATGCTACAGTTTTACATATTTTGTTCATGTAACATAACTCTACTTATCTACAGTTAAATATATACACAGCTCTTTCTATTCTTTCCTTTTGATGTTGTTTTACTCTGTCGTCGCCCCATAATCCGATGAATTATCTCGTAAAAAGCCTCCCTTTTGTATGTTTTATAGGCCTACCTTCAACTATATGGTATAAAGTAAAGTCCTGATTGATCCCTTCTCTATTGCACATCGTACGGGTTTCGTTCCATTCGTGAATAAATCCCATTTATCCCAGCAACTCATCCGATCATTGGGAATTAAATGTATCACCTACCCCCCTCCCGACGGTTGCGGTGCACTAAAATCCTTTTTATGTATCCAGCATTGGCAACCGAACCAAAGTGATGAAAATCGATACTCGTTCGTCAGTGGTGTGTGTGAGTGTGCATATAATAAATTGGTGAGCTGCGAGCTCGTAATGGAACTAATTGTTTATTGCTGATGAGAGCTATATTTCTTCGATCGAGCAATCTTACTCTTGGCACTACCAGCACGAATACGTTTTAACTAAGCCGTTACACACGTCCAGACAGCAAATTATTGTGGCTCGCTTAACAATCTACTATAGAGTGGCTGCAGCAATAGTGGCGAACATGCAAGCAACACATACAAACCTTCACCTTCGTACCGTTACACTCTCCTGAGACTCACTCTTCACACCAGCCACACCGGTGGTGTCTATAAATATTACTCGATTAATTATTCATTGCATTAATTACTTCCCTTCACACCGATAGGAAGATTCACGCGTGGCGCCCCACGGTGGCTCGAGCTGCTCGAGCGGAGCGCAATCCGAACGGGAATATAAGTCTTACGGAATCACGTTCTGCCTTGTTGGTTCCGTTCCGTTCGCCCCGAACGGCCCACCGGTGTCATATCTCTTGCGCGAACCAAATCACAGCCCTCCTTATGGACGGAATACTAATGGTTGTGCCGTTTGTGCCGCTCAGGCTCGACTTCGGTGCTAGTGGATCTACTTAAAACCAATCTAACCATTCTAATCGCCATGACACCATCGGATGCTTGTCTTCTGGATCGATGCTCGAATGGTGGCTAGAAATTCATCTGCTAATCAACACTCAATACCATTGCAATAAACAAGTACCGCTGGGTATTGTAATCGTTTACGAGCTACATTAAAGATGTGGCAAAAGGGTTTTGAAGAACCATGCGATTGAATCCAATTTACCATTAAATCCATAGACACCATTATTGGTAATTGAATATCGATCTAATTTTTACATAATAGCCTAATTTGCCATCAACCTAAACCCCAGTCGAGTCAATTTCAATTAGCAGCCACAGGCCATTAATTGCACCGAGGCATTCGAACGAATCCTAATTACCTTCAAAAGCACTTTTTATGATCGCTTGATTACCGCAAAAGCGAAGGTATTCGCCCATTTATTGAAAAGAATTATTTGTAGACATGGAAAAGACGCTCGAGCAATACCTTTGTTTCGACGGACAAGGAATATTTTCAACAGGCAACTAGATGGAATCGATTACACCAGATGATGCACTAACAATCTGTCTTGCGTTTTCCACTATACTTGGTCTTATTATTCAACTCAGTTTCAAAAGCAGCTCTACCGAACAAAGGTCATTTGCGGGCCGTTGCTAGACTCTTCCACATCATTAGCAAAACGTTCATAATGGCGAAACGATTGACTAGACCTTAATAACCCATTCTTTGAAAAGATCTTTCACTCCAAACGCATACTTATAATCATATTGTTTGCAAACCATTAGCCATACCAAACATATCTTTAATTAAGTGTCTCGATATCTAGATTTCTAGACCAAATCCTGGTCAAGCAAAATCACTGGCAAGAAAAGTATTTTTCTTTTCCATTCAACCTACACAGACTACACAATGCCTGGCAGCCAAGAGGTAAACGATACGTTGCTCAGGTGGCTCCTTCAACATTTTAATCTTGTTTTGTGAGACCAGAAGAAATCACCATCTCGCATCGGCATCGACCGATCGAATGCTCCATGTGGTCTCATGTGGCATCACATGGTGCGAGATGTGCCAGGGAGTTGATGCGACGATACCCGGCGACCGTTGCTTCTTCCTGGATATGATGGTATGATTTGCATTTGCGCTTACCGGGCGCATCAGGTGTCTGTCTGTCGATTTGCATATCGAATGCATATTCTCCCGAGCAATCATCACCGAATCGAATTGCGAATCTCCAGCAAGGCGATTGGGAATACCTGACTGACGTGATGATGGGCCGGTGCTCTCAGGTCTACTCAAAACACTCATTATCTTCTTTTGATTATCTTCTCACCATTTGCTGCACATGTGGACCTGTGGATATAGATGGCGTGACTGAAAGCGACAAACAAGGCTTGAGAGGGAAAAAGGAGAGAATGTACGATGCAAATCTGGAGAGGTATTGCATTAATTTATCTGCACTTAACGAGCCTTTGAATAATGAAGTTCATCTTCAAATGCAAAGGAGTAGCAGCAGAAGCAGCAGCAGCAATCGAATCGAAAGCCTTATTGTCTTTGTTGAGTTAGTTGGTTTGCGCAATGAACTCACCTTGGAGCCACTTGGAAAGAAAAAAGATTAATTTAAGATTTGCTCAAAAAGTATCATTCAGATCAAAAGTAGATTTGACCAAAAGAGAGGACGCTTCGAACTAAAATGTAGGAAAAAGGTCCTTTGCACGCATAGTTCTGTTATTGTAGCCCGCATTGAGTTACATTTCTGGCGCCGTCTCTCGCCGTGTTACGAGATAAAGCTTTAGGGACCGATTATGTGTCGTTGAGCGACAAAATGTACGCCAAAGGCATCGAAACCAATCGTTCAACCGCGACAAATAAAAAACCAACAAAAAATAAACCGCGAAACCGCAAGACTGCTACGTTCCGATTCGATGCAATCGATCATAGCCAAAGCGCTGCGCATCATTGCACCAATGGGACGCCACTCCAAGGGCACCTTACCTTAAAGAAAAAAGGTTGTCGGCAATGTCAGCTGTGAAGGTGCGACTCGTGCTGAATGTGAAGAAAGGTACCACCTGAATTAGCATATTAGGAAGGAGCTGGAGGTGTTGGAGACACAAGGAGATCCCAACACCACCATACACGCTGGAAGTCTCCCGGAATGTCACACTCACCGGAGCGAAACTTTTTTGCTTCGCTAGCGAGACATTCCGGTGGCGGCGTTCCGGTGAATGATTGATGCCCAAAATAGGGACCATTGCCCTAATGCTCACCAAAACGTACCATCACAGACAAACATACACACAGTCATAGGAACCTAGTGTGCGTTCCTACTTGTCAAACGGGTTCCCTTTTTCTATGCATAAATATCATTAAAAGATGGATTGTGGTTTCCTCCTTGTGGAACGATAGACAACGTACACAGCTGAAGGTAAACAACTGGCGCTGGTTCTCTCTCTCTGTCTGTCTCTTTCTCTCTCTTTACATATTTTTACGCATCGCTACCTCCCCCGGCCAGCCAGTGGTTCCAGTGGGCTGATATTCAAATTCTACTCCAACCATGTGTCAATACAGCTGCATAAATTCGAAATACCTGCTATTATCTTTGAAGCTCCCGGTAACAGCACCACCATACTCTTCCTGGCGGCTTTGCGTAGTTTCCTCGGCTCCTCGGCACGAAATGCTGGTGTGTATGCTGGATAATTCCGCCTAATACCAACTCAATTCGACATCCCACTTTTGCTCCTTCCTATTTTCATCCGATTCATACGCCTATGTGTGTGCGTGTATGTTGGAATCATGTTTTCTTATGCCATCAAGCCACCAGCTAACACCAGCTTTAAGGCGAACGAACGATCGCTACGAGGATGTCCACCACCATGTCCAGTGCGTGCCTGCGTGCCGTCCGGATGTAATTGAATAAATATTTGCGAATGGCATTGTCCTAGCACATCATAAAATATTATTTCGGAGAGCACGCACACGGACGCACGGGCACACGGATACAGGACGGCATCACACAAAATGCCACCATATAGTGATCGTACAATCCCGGGTGGTTCTGATGTCCGGACCCCGGCGTCCGCCCAAGGGCACTTGTTGTAATGTCAAACGTTGCGCATTACATTCCGATGGTACGGCGTCAACGGCGAAGGAGCCGGTCGGGCGTCTGCCGAGGGCGAGTTTTACTACTTTTTGTTGTCGTCGTTGTTGTTGTTGTTGGTAGTGATGCTGGCCCAGTAATAACTAGCCTCGGGCAGATTCCTTTTTCCTCCTTTCGTTTCGTTGGGAGCCACAGCGTATCTCGGTGCGTGCGTGCGTGCGTGCGTGTCTGTGTCTGCCTCCGAGCAATATCGTGACCTGTATCTGCAGCACACACACGCACGCACGCACACGTTATGTCATCAAATCCTTTGCTCGCCAATCGCACCAAAGCCAACCGATCAGAGCCGGAGCCAGCGACCGTAACATTGGAATCGTCGACGTCCTTGTCGTCGTGCGAAAAGCGTGGGATCGGTCACCGGATGCCTTCCTTTTTGCGGATTCCCCGAATCTCCCCGCAGTTCGGTTTAGTGTAAACAAGAATCAGCCACCGCCACACAGCATGCCATGGGTGTGCGCGTTCTAATGCTGCTGCTGCTCCTGTTGCTACGCTCGTATGTATTCGTATGCCGGCCTACTGTGACCCCGGGGGTGCATCGCTACCACAGCTCGTTCTTGTGAAAATATGAAATGCTGGAACAACTGGAATCACCCGGCAGCGGCGATGCCCGGATGGTTGATCAGTAAAGGTTTCAGGCAATCACCACGGCATCAGTCAGGATGTCGGCACTTCAAACATCAATCTGTTGCTCTGCCGATTGATGCGAGGCCGAGGTCAATGTGGGATTGGAAATGTGTTATTGGTAGAAGTAGATTCCCTTTAAGTTGCTGCCGCGGTATACGTGACACGGGAAAGTGCTCGGTGCTTCTGCCGTTGGGACACTCCAAACAACACACTCCATCTCAATTGGCCTCTATTGCCTTCTCTCTCGCTCTCTCCTTCTCGGCTAGTTCGGCTGCTCCTCATCCTGTGGAAGGAGGTTAAAAATAATTGATAGCATTTAAAATTAACACCATTAATGGTGTTGGCGATGGCCAACGTGGTGGTGGTGCCGCTCCCCGTCCCCTCCCCACGAGGACGTGCTTAAAGCGTGCTCAAGCACCAGAACAGGCCGCGATAGGGTAATGACAACGTAAAATAAACAACAAACCACCCGACACCCAACACCCAACACTCAGCTTGCAGTGTCATCATCATCGTCGTCGTCGTTGTCGTTGTCGGTCCGAACGACTCTTAATGTTTCGCTGGCCTTCCTTCCTTCTTCGCCCGGAGAGCTGCCCGAAAATAAACAACTCATCCAAATTGCTTCCCATCAGATCATTTATCATGGTCCTCCTCACATCACAAACGGCCCCGGCGTGCACGGTGTGAAGGGTTGATGAGTCTGTTACCTCCCCTCTCCCCAGTGGCGTGCTGGCTGGTTTGGCGAGCTGTCAAAATGCCCGTCCTGTACCCGGGACGAGCTATGACAAGAGAGCTTCCGTTTCCCGGGCACCAACCGGTGTTTGACCGATTTGTTTCGATTTCGACAACACGATCGAACGGCAATTAATCGTAATTAGCGCACCATTTAGCGCCCAAACATTTTGCTGACCAAGAAAATTGATCACAACCGTGGCCAGTGGAATGATGAAAAATGCTTTCTTCACTCTTAGTGTCGTGCTCCTTCTTTACTGGAGGGTCCTTCGAGGGACACTTGTTTTTTTGCTAGGAAAAATACGTGAGCTAACAGTCATGATAGTGCGGTCCCAGGCAGGGCTAGGTGGTGGTGAGCATGATTTACTCACAACAAACCAGCAACATGCTGTTCAACATGCCTTGCTTCGAATAGATAACGCTACGCAAGGAGGATAGTGGGTAGTGGAAGAGGTCGGTTCGGTTGTTCGGAAAGCTCATCAGTGGGGAAAGCTTTCCAAAAACGAACCTTTCCGCTTCCGGTTTGAGAGAAAAATTGAGAATAAAACAATTACTCAGGGAGAGAGAGAGAGAGAGAGAGAGAGAGAGAACGAGAGAATTTGAATGGGAAAATGATTGTCAAAAGTGATTCTCATTGATACACAGCGATGAAAACAAGTCACTAAACGCTGTATGATAGCAAAACAAATGATCAATCGCAGCTGATTGCAGCATTATTGAGAGTGTGAGAGAATGCTCTCTAACTTCATACAGAATGATTTTTGGAAGATCGTTGAATTTTTTCAACGTTTATGCATTGCTTACCAACACTAGATCGAAAAGAAGTATTAAACTGTGTCCAGACGATGACGAATGTTGGAGAATTTCTCGACGAGAACTTCGCAAACAAACGTCATCCCATACAAATCCGGCGAGAAGTTATCGCGATAACTGCAATGCACGTCTAGCAAGCGAGCAAGGGAGAACGAGCGAGAACTTCTTTTGGAGCTGTCAAATCGTATGTAAACAGTAGGGCGAGAAAGTTATCGCGATAACTTTGTTGCTCGTTTGGACGCAGTTTTACTAGACTAAAATTTAATTACCATTAAAAAATATGTAAAGATAAGCTAGAACTACACTCAATGTTAACATGCTGAAACCATGACAACCTACCTGTACCTTTGCACACGTACCACCAGCTACTTCTACTTCAAATACGCACCTTGAACGATACTACTAACAACCATCCATTATCCTGTGTCGTAGGATTTGCGAGCTTTAAGCTGAAGGAAAACTTTTCCCAAACATGTTCCCAAAACTACTACTCTTCGTGTATCTTCAGAGCAAAGCGTCTACACCGATATGCTGCATATGCTGCAAAGGAACCATCGCAAACCCTCCGCCCTCGGATGCTGTATCGTTGGAGTTCGTCTCGCCACCGGCAACCAATGGAAAGGTAATCAAAAATGCACCTTTTATGAAAACGGAAAATCTCGGCGAAAGAAGAGTCGTGATGAAAACTTGGCGAAAACTCACCATCTGTAACGCTGCTGCTGCGGTGCATGCGATCATACCGTGGGAAACATTACCCACTACCTGAGACGGTACGCGGTGGCATTAGGTGATTATGTTCCCGTTAAGCTTACATGATGAAAATACGGTTCACGGTTTAAGAACCGCGATGTGTTGCATTAGCATCGTTTCTCGCGCGCGCAGAATATGTGAACTCCCCGCCAATCCGCCTAACACAACCTGTTGTTAGTGGCACGGGAGGGAAGGAGAAGCAGGGAAAGTTTAGTCCTCGTGTTCGTCCTCGCCTAGTCCGCCCACATTGTCCACAACTCGCGCACCTGACGTCGGAGCAGGACAATAGCCGGACAGAGCAGAGCAGAGCGGAGCAGACAAGAGCAAAGCGGAAAAGAAACGATTTTCTTCGCTACTTAAACTCTCAACGAGCTCTCCGCTGTGTGTGTGTACTTGTGCTTCCGGTAGGACACATTTGATGGAGGGAATGGCGCGGCCAGCGGGGCTTTCCTGTTCCACACAATACCTGGTATGGAGCTCATTCCAATTGAATGGCAAAAAACGGAGGATGTCTTGGCACAAAACGATGTATCGTAGGTCGGTTCCTGAAAACCGATAACCACCGGTGTGGTGTGGTGGCCAGCAATTCTCTTTGGCCACCAGTGTATTCGTTTCCAAAGCGGTATTTAAGGTATATTACCATAAAGCGGAAAACCCCACAACTGCAATCGATGCGCTGCGATGTTCAATTCTTTTGTAATTTGCCCAGAAACCACCACCAGCGCTGAATGTGGTGGCCGGGCTGCGCCAGGCCCGTGGTTTTCGGCCAAAAACCCATTCGAAAAGCGATTCCCTTCACATCGACGATTGGGTGGGGGAAAATGGAAAACGAAGCGGCTCGCTTGTATAGCGTCAGTGTAAACTCGATTCGATTCCGGGAAAGTAAACGGTAGGCCAGGCGCACATGTGTGCTCGTGTGTGTTTATAATAATCCCTCCCGATGCGCACATTAAATATGAAACGATGGGAAGCGAGGGAACCGATTTTCGGCCGAGGCACCGCCACCAACCTTCGCCATGCTCGATGAAAAAGTCATAAAAGAACCAAACGGACGGAAATCATAACACGATTATCGCTGATAATGTCTATTGATTATTGCGTTTTCCCCCCTCCGCTCTTTCGCTGGTTTTCCGGTGAAACAAATTGATCGTACAATCGGGACGGAGTCGGGACGGGACAATGGTGTTGGACTGCATTGTTGGGATTGACTATTTGCGTTTGTGGTTAGCACAATGTTTGACGTTGAAATTATGACTTCCTCCCCGTGTGGAGCAGGTGAATGAAAAGATGAAGGGTAAATAACGGCGCAACGGCGGTGGTTGCCCAATAAACTACATCCAGGTTTGTTGACTTTTGGTGAACGCAGCTGCAGCTGCACTATCGCCAGACCTTGAATAGTGGATATCTTTAACAGTTTGCGAGTCCCTTGCGCTTTCGCAACATATTTCATACCATTACTCAACGTTCCATTCGGTCAACGATCTTTCTAACTTTCTCGTTTATCAATAAAAAACATTCCTGGCCCCCCCTGGCAGCGCCAGACAACAACGCACCCCCGCGGGAGAAGGGTGGCGCAATTATCTTTCTTGTGTTTAATTAAAAACTTGAACCATCCCATAATTGGCATTCCCGCTGAATGTTTGAATAGTTTCCCACGCTTTGGCGAGCGGGTTTTTTGGTGAGCGCCGAGAGTAGCCTTTACCAGGCACAGGAGGACGAAACATCTCCTCGGTTGGTGATGAAGGCGTCGAGCGTGAACTCGCCTCCACAGGCCACGCTGCAAGGCGGCGAATTGTTTTGAAGTGGCATTGAAGTGCTAAAGTTTCCATCCAAATGGGCACCATAAGGGACCAGGGAATGTGTATCCGGTAAAGGTCGGCTGCAGTGGGCCGGGGGGTGGCTGGAACGGGGCGCAAAGAAAATTTATAACCATCGGCAAAGGAAGAAAACCGCTCGTCCATTTAGGTTGACGAGGAGCGGGAGAGTGGAAAAGAAAGAAGGCAAGGTAGTGTAACCATCATGGTCATCATCAAAAAAGTTAGAAGCGTAGTATTACGAGCAAGTGAGCAAATTACAGGCCATTCGGGTCGTTAGGGCCGGACTTGGCCAGGCCCACCATTCATGGGTGGTACCATAGAGCGCCCAACCGCCAAACGGCCCACTATAGCAGTGAGCAAAAGGGAGAATTTTACTACAAGGTTCCGCGGAAAGCGTGCTAACCACACCGGCCCGACGTGGACACAGCCACAAATGTTGCGCAAATTGGTAGTTTGTAATAATAAATTAGCTTTTCTATTACTCCTCGAGCATCATCAGCGGTAGTGTCGGCTGCAATATCGTTGAACTTTATCCGAAGACGTGCTCGGTGAACCAAAGGTTCATTTCCATTGCCATAGAGCTGTAGTAATCTCTAGTCTAATATCATGCCCGCATGGTCTGTGTTTGTCGAGAAGCGAACGCCCTTTCCTCATTACGTTCCGTGTCTTGTTACGGTCGCTACAAGATGAATACCGTTCCGGGATGCAGTCGATACAGTCCAATTACGAGGAAGCCAATGATTTTATTATCAGATTGAGGTACTCCTTAGGTTTGCTATTGTCCTCGCACCACATAATAATCCATCGATACACGGAAGTCAAAGTTTCCGGTGCATCTGCAGCTGTTGGGGTGGTGCCTGTGCATTGCATAAGCCCAGCCGTAAGTCGTAAACAAATTTGATTTGGTTGTGAATGCCACTTGGAGTTTACCGGTTGGATTGGACAAAGCCGGATAGCTTCTCGCGGGAAAATGAAGCTAGGAGCAGAGAGTATGTAGTCGCTGTGTACACAATAGACTTGCCGCAGGCAAACACACCGCTCCCTATAGTGACAATAGCTTATTTGATTAGGATGCACTATAGGAGCTTCCCGAAGGTTGTGCATATTGCGGCAAGAAGTCTTACTTCAATTATTGGTCTCACCTTAATTAAGAGCAGGATGAGAAGCCCAGTCATTTCCTTCAACAAATTGTAATTTGTCGCCACTTTATATTGTTTTGTTTCACTAGTAGCATTTTTGTGAAGCAGTCATTTATAAATTTACCTTTAGAACTGGCAGGCTTCAATTATAAATAGATGAAAATAAATTTATTTTAGCTATTACTGCGGAATCAATTGGAATTAGACAGACATAAAAAATAACTTACGCGCACATCTCCCCTCTTGTAACGGTCATTTTAAAATGCACGACCTGAATGATGCTGCCGTTACCGAAGGGATCGGGTTATAACAAAACGAATCCTCCCAGCCAAAATCTGAATGAATTAACGGGACAGGTGGCACCAAATCTTTCCACGGTAAAAAACCAATATATACACCTCAACCGATTCGGTAGGCTAACCGATTCTAATTGCATACATTTAGGGGCCGAACATTTCAAAATTTGGCCGTTAAATAACCAGTGGAATGAACAAGAACCTTAAACATGAGATTAAATCAATTTATGGTGCGAAAAACTACCCAAATATTATCTTTCGACAGTGAAAATGTAATGGCTTCTCCCTGCCCTCTTCCGTAGTAGCACTATTTAACGTTTATAATGTATTTTTCAAAGATATTTAACTGAAAAGGTGTGTATGTTTTTGGGACAATTATTATGTCTAAATCATCTTTTTATTTAGCTGGAAGGGACGGGGGGAGGTACAAGCGATCTACTAGGTATGTACTCGCTCCCTACCCCACCCCTCCTTCATTTTCCACATGTATTTCTATGTCCGGCTCATTCTATCGGTTATCTAACGTCTAAATTTTGAATTGGATAACCGCTAAAATTGTTTGAATCGGTTGAGGTGTATGTTTTGGTTTTTTACCCTTTCCACACGTTATCGGTATGCTTTATGTTCCCTTTATTTATCGCCTTAAAAAGAAATTAGTAAAAAATCCTCGATATTTCGAACCCTTTTTTCAAATTCCGTGCGTTTTCTGTGTGGGTTGAGCAGTTATGCTATTTGCCCATGTAGCCATTTGAATCGGTTAGGGCCAAGGTACTTTAAAAAGACAGGTAGCATCTTAACCGCTTTGACAGGTCACCATTTTGAATTTGTTTGACATTCATAGCAGGGCGCTTTTATAAACAAAACCACGTGAGTTTCAAGAAGAAGAAGAAGAAGATATGGGCAAGTTTGGTGGTTTTATCAAGGAAAGTACCTGATTTCACTCTTTTTCGAATGTTTTAATGATTCATCTCTCTATTTAAGATCATTCGAGCGACCGAGTTGTGTTTTAAAGCGAGTGAGCACGGTCCAGGAACGCTAGCTAGCTCTTGTTCTAGGCCGGGTGGCAAGACCTACGGACCGATACCATATTGAAACACTAGGAAGAATTTTGAGAATATTTGCATAAACTTTAACTTTCGTGCCACTTTTCGTGAATTTTAACTGTCGTAATACCACAGAAAAGCGAAAACAGCTCCGAAAAGAGCGTTCCCGAAGTAAACATCCCACCATCCCGTGAATGTCAAACTCTGAAGTTTTTTCTAAAATAAAATCGGGGATTTGTTCTGGATAAAGCTACCTGTCTTTTTAAAGTACCTTGGTTAGGGCGTAGTTGGGAGAAAATTACGACAGTTTTGGGAGGAATTCATCATTTCATGGGATCCAATCTAAACAGGCCACCCACGCGCAATATTATTGGTCAATATTCAAGGTTCCTCCGAAGAATATCCCGATTTTCTTTGAACTACCCTATAACCGATTCAGATGGCTGCATGGGCAGACGTTTGTTATGATTTTTTGTTGTTGTTGCGAAAAGCAAAATGCAAAAAGAATCCCCACCTTTTTTGAAGAAATTTTAGTGCGTAGGTTCTCGTAACGACGAAGAAAATTCCGAATTGTGTTCCTCGGGCAGCTAAAAAGTGGACGAAAATGGGTGACCAAGAAACGGGGTATAACGATGAGGCGAGCGATTTTAAGCGAAAAAGTGCCCGCGACCTCGATCAGGAGGAGGACAGCGAAGAAACGAATAAACAGTCCGAGAAGGCGCAGGAATACATTCGGAATATTTTGGCCGAACGGCTTGCGCTGGACCGCAAGTATCCGATCGCCGATCGACTGCTGGAAGTGGGTAAGTATTCTCTCTTCCACTGGGAATCTCCTTAACGAAACCTCTTACGACGGTCCTTCTTTTACAGAAGTGGAAACGGTACACAAAAACGGCAAACCACCGGCCCGGCGCTACATCGATATTTACCGGGAGAAGCCCATCAAGGTGCAGGTCAAGGTGCTAGTGCCGGTGAAAGAACATCCAAAGTTCAACTTTGTCGGCAAACTACTCGGCCCGAAAGGCAACTCCCTTAAGCGGTTACAGGAGGAAACGATGTGCAAGATGGCCATCCTGGGCCGAGGGTCGATGAAGGATCGCAAGAAGGAAGAGGAACTACGATTAGCGATGGATCCGAAATACGCACACCTAAACGATGACCTGCACGTCGAGATCAATGCACTGGGTCCTCCGGCAGAAGCACACGCCCGTATCGCGTACGCTTTGGCGGAAGTGCGCAAGTTCCTCATACCGGATAGCAACGATTTCATCCGCCAGGAACAGATGCGTGAGATGCTGGAGGATCCAGACATTGAGCTGCCGGTCCGAAAAGTGTACAAGAAAGCGCTGGCTCCGGCCGCCCCGCCACCGTCCTCTCACGAAGTGCCTGCACCACCATCATCGATGATCTCCAAAGGCGGAAGTAGTTCACTTGTTCATCAATCATCTCGCACCAGACCACCGCCGAAGAAGGTGCTCTCTATTCTCGATAAAGCACGAGTGGCCATGGAAGAAACGCACATTTCACGGTTATTATACTCTCCGCTGCATGGCCATCTGGCCTGTTGGTACTTGCCTAATGTGTTCCTCCGTTTCGGTTTCTAGATCATCAAGTTTACGATACGAAGACTCGCGGTATGAGCATGATCAGTACGAAGCCTCGTACGCGTACCATCCTCCGCCGCCCGCACCTAGACCAAAGTACGAAACGAGTGACTACGAGCACGATTATCGCCGAGAGTATTATCGAGATTCGGTGTCCTCCTACGGTAAGTATGTCCTAACCATTCCGAGGTACCAAACAGCACTTTCCTTCTACCTACGCTTCGCTATTGGTTAACCGAATGTCTATCCTCTCTAAAACCGAGCATATTTAAACCCAAAAACCCCAAGAACTGAAATCAAATCAACTATACTAAAGCTGTAAACCATCAACCCCACTGTTCTGCTAAACTATACCATCTTAACCTAAAGTAAACGAGTAATAACATAATCCAATTCAACCTGTCTCTGAACCTGTCTTGTCAGCTCCACACAAGACGACCACGCCATCGATGGGCGGTCGTCACTGGAAACCATCGGCGTACGGTGGTTCCTCATCACGCGACGATATCTCTTCGAAGCATCACGCCGCACGCGATCTTCGCTCCTACCGACACGCACCGTACGCGCGTCCATCGAAGTAAAAAAAACATGAAACATAAGCCAACCTCGCGCTCACTCAATCACTCACTTAATTCCGTTTTTTGCGTGCGCCTTCCATCACAAGTGGCTACTGGTGGAAAAATGACCATACATTGGGCCAGAGTATTGCAAATTGCAACTTGTATAAGCTCCAAAATTTAGTCGAAAAAGGGTGGAAACTGTTCACTGTTTTATCAGGACGTTGGTCATTTTTTCATCCTTACTCAAGGAAGATAATATTTGGAATAAGATAAGTCAAGTGTTGTTCTTAATTGTACATAAATTATTAAATATTTACATAACTCGCAAATTAGCTCACTAAAGTGCGTCCCAAAAACCGGAAGTCTCACCTAGTTATTCCTAGTTTTCAGTCTCGAACTGCAATAGATTGTCCCACAAAACACTGAATTCGAGAACTGCTTAGTTTATGTAACACTTTGCAAACGAAACCGGTACGATATTTTCCAACGGGATATACCCTGTAATGCTATTTTAATAATAGTCTCAATTGTATATAATAGTATTTATTGTAAGTTACTAGACATTCACTATTCATTATATGAATGGTGAAGTCACCACGTCAAGAGCCACACACTGATACGTGTCGCGCTGATAGTCAACCGAATTTTGAAATTGCAGCACTGATTGAACAATATACGACAGCAATTAATAACGTAAAAATCGTAAAGTTAATGCGGACATCGGAAGTCGTCTGGTGGCAATACTTAGGTTTTTTTTATTCCAAGAAATGTGTTATTCTAATTAAGTATAAATTGAATTATTAGTTTCTACATTCATTAACTCAACTCAACATAGACTCGCAAACCATTACAAATAACCTGGTGAGGCTATCCAATTTTAGGGGAAACCGTTGGGGAAGGGGAGAGAAAAAGTAGCAGAAGTTTAGCTGCTAAAACATGCCGATACGCGACGAAGTACTGAAGGCGATCACTTTTTCATCCAAATCGATAATTGGATAATCATTTTTTAATAAATTCTACATCAAACAATTTAAAACGATATCGTTGACGTTAAAATCAATTTAAAAACAAAATAAATGGTTTATTGAACCTGCTAAAAAAATCTTAAAAGTTACATACTACGATATCAATGGTTAAACAGTGGAAAACAATAATAATAATTCTGGCCGTAATTTTTCAAACTATCGTGAACGTTAAGGCGCTAAAGTACAAACGCAGTCAAATAACAGATGAAAAACAAAAACACGAAACATAAATCAAACTGACCCATAGTGGTACAGACGAAGCAGCAGGAGCAGCAGGAAATTTAAAGCACATGAAAAATCAAGGAAGACAACTGTAAACCGATGCCAAACAAAGAGCAAAACAATGCATAACCTTAACATAACAACATTGAATAAACTGAAAACAATATTAACATAATTGTTAACATAGATTTTCCCAATTGTTAACACCGTTCCGAGCGTGTAATGCGCTAGTGAACCGATATTAGTAAACGTATATAATCGAAACGCATCGTATGGCGTTTTTTCTTCCAACAATAAAACCGTTAATTATATACAGTAACGTGCTATTAAAAGAAAAAGTAACCCGCAAAACGATTAGCCCATTACGAAGAACGAAATAGGTTGATAAAAAAAACTCTTACCCAACATGTAACAATAAACTACCACAAATCATTAATAACAATGATGAAGCCATTATGCCGCATAATAAAACAATTCCGATTGTACAATAGCAATAATCCGTACCAATAAAAAGTTCACCAGCCAAAATATCCTACGAAATTCAACGTGTAAAATGTTTGTAAAAGTACTTTATGTTCCGCATTACTAATGCTCCATGTCTTCTCCGAATTTAATTACAATATCATGCACCTTCATACACCTGACGCCATTCGAAGTGAATAATGATTGTGTGTGTGTGTGTGTGTGTTTATTTCTTTCGTATCTGTTGTAGAGCAACTGTGCGCCAATCACAACCATTCCACAATCAGTATCCCTCACCAGCATACGTTTATGAGCTCACCATTCTACTACCCGCCGACTATACACAATCAGCCAATGATGTCAATCGATTACCAAAACCATTGTTCATTCCTGCCACAAGCAGCTGCACAGTGGGAGCTAGGAGCACCAGCATGAATCTAAACCTGAGTTAGTCGCCAGTCATCGAGTCAAGATCACACCCTGAAGCACACAGGAATCGTTTTTCAAAACGGAATATTTTATTTAATCTCTCATTTCATTCCTATTCTAAGTAAGCAATAACAATGGATCTTGGAATGGTTATGAAGACTGATGCGAACGATCATCAAGCGAACGTCTTGTATGGAAAACTAGTACAGCCTTAGACAGCCTTTTCAACGCGATCGCCAGCTATGTACCAAATACTGTCCAATAAACACGAAACTAGAGCAGAAGCTACTTAACATCAACACATCCTACCTGTATTGTTCTTTGCTTTTGAGTCGCTATGCGATCTTCGTCCCTGATTTTAATCTCTAAATGCGAATCAATTACGCTTCTTACTCGGTGCTGCTGGCTTCGACGGATAGATGGCAAACAATGCGAGCTGGATGCCACTCAGTGTAACTGCCGCCAGGTTTTGAAGCTGTAAAATAAGCAAATTGTACCACGCCGTCAGCGATCAACGGTTTACCATGCTACCGGCACCAGCACTTACCACAACGAACACATTGTTAAGGATCACACCGTACAGCAACCAGCTAAGACCGACAATCGTACCGGACAGGATCATTGGAAACGGTAACCCTTCGGTACTCTTTCGCCGAATAATCTCCGGCAAACCGATCAGAGGCTGCCCAATCAAACACAGCATCAGAACGGTCAGTATCATACCGAACCGATCCTCGACCACGGCCGGATTCTCAAACTTTGCGTACAGCAAAACACCAAAGGTGAACAGTGTCGTCCACAGGGACGCTCGCCAGAAACTACCCCTTCCCTTGGAGGGGGTGTAGAACGCAAAGAACGCAGCATACGAGAAGCTGATCGCTAGACCGACGAGATTTGAGTTGATCATCACCGAATCGCCCATCAGCATACCGTGCTGCAGGAAGAGAATGGTTCTGCAATGAGAAATTTCTTGGAATGAGGAACCGTTTCCAGAGAGAGTCCGTCGACCGGCAGCTTACAGTCCGCAACCACCGATGAAGGGCATCGGTGAGAATCCGTCCGTTGTACCCTTCTTGCGGATATCATTGCAGACGAAACAACCGCTAAACATCTGCCCGACGGTCAGTACGCCGGCCGTAAAGCCAACGTGCTCCTTGTACGGCTGCAATAACTCCGAGATCGCTTCCATCTCTAGCTAGAGACACAGAGATGCTGCGCAGGTTTAACGATGCGGTTCTACGCGAGATACACCGAATACTAAGCCGCCTGCACCCGGTGTTCATCGCACCGACTGCGATCGGTTCGTCAAGGGTAGCGTTGACCATCGTTGTGTGCGTCCGCGACAAGCTATGCGCGCAACCCATTCCCCAATGCTTGTCGAAGGTCACATTTCGTACCGGCGGCAACCGTAGCGGTTGATTGTTTGCCGCTGTGACTTAGCATGTTCTTTATCATTTTGCGTTCGTTAAGTATGTGTAGGAAGCTAAAGGGTGGTGCTGATGATGATGATGATGGTGGTCACACGCAACCAACTAAACATCGCGGCGAACGAATCGCTCACTAGCACGTGGCTCGCGGTGACAAACCAAAAACGAAAGATCATATTTCGCGGTAACAAGCAGTCCGATGCATACTGCGGTCACAACCATCAACGAAGAGAATCTTTCAGTGTGCTGTGAGGGACATGATTGTGGTTATCTTATCTACGGTATCATTTTCATACTATTCAATCCGCGCTTCGGATGCGATCGATTTCGGTTTTATTCTCACACTCTATTATGTGTAGACACAATCATGCACTTTCAGTCATTTCGTCGCAGGTGAATCAACTGATACCTGCAATGACTGCGTTGCAATGATTATTGATTACAGCAGTGCAATGATTCACTTTATGTTCGGAGTGATTTTAGACACGAAATATATTGCTTTATGAGATATATTGATTTTATTGATTTATCAGAGTTCCAGAAAAATACACGCACACTTGAAGAATGATTTATTTTGTGTATTGACTTGCCAACTAACGCATAGGTAACTACGTGTTATTGGTAACTACGGTAGTGTTGCCCATAGCTACCATAGCTTACTAACAAAACGTTCCAAACCGTTTTCAAAATGTACAAAAGATTTACAGAATATTTAAGAATTATATATCTTGTCAACCGTAAATGTTAAAAGAATATCTTGAAGTATACTATAAGGTACAAGCAGGAAGTATTCTATTCGTTGTTTATCTTTCATTCCAGCATACCATGTTGTGCCTAACGAATGTTGTTTCGGACGAACCATGGCGACGTTTTTATACTTATAATTTCACACAAATGTACAAATGGTAAAATTTCGAATGTTTGGATCCGAAAAACCACCAGATCCAAGTAACAGAAACAACGCTAAAAAAAACTTCAATGAATGTCTTCAAAATGGTCGAAGTCCACTTATTTTGTAATCACTATCTTGCGCGTTACATAGTTATTGATTTTCTAAAATGAGTTTCTTTTTGTGTTCCGCTCAGTTAGCTCATCTGGCGCAATCACATTCGACACACACACACACACAAACACACACACACACACACTCTGTTAACTGGCACTTCAACACGCTGTCCATCCATTCATTCTCCAAGCTAAACACCACGGAACGAAGCGGAACGGCCGGCAAACTGCCGATAAACGGAACGACGCCCCATTATCAGCCCGGAACCGGTCGGCCAGAGAGTGTCATAAAAAACGTACCATCATCTTTCCTACCACCACCACCACCATTGCCGCTAACAACAAAATCCCAAACAACAACAACAGACAGTCCCGGCGCTAGGTGGGACTGGAAATCCTTAAAATCACTCCGGTTGACCAGATAAACCAGACAGCAGCCCACGTTGTACTGCTGTTAGGATGGCCCTGCCCATGAGCAGGCTGGTATCGCTGGGTGGCAGGGATTATTGTTGCTTTTTCCGTTGACCAGCCGTAGCAGTGGCTGGATAAATGATAAACAAGGATAACTGAAGCGTGCAGAGGGCCAGCGCGATGATTTTCTGGACCTATAAAGCGTGCAAATGGAGAGGTGTTAGAGTATCGACACCGTAGTGAGGAGACTTCGCAGTCCCAGTTCCTCTGTACTTACGACAATGAACGAGTTGTGGATTAGTAGACCGTACAGGAGCCACAGGATGGAGGCGCCAGTCGAGGCCGCTATAGCTGGCAGCGGCAGTCCAGCGGTACTTTTGGCCCTTATAATTGTTCCCTGTGGGAAGCAGGTTTTTTTGACACGATTAGACAAAAAGGCGCCGAGTGATAGGCCCTCGGAACTCACCAGTTGGGTCAATGGTAACGCAATGAACATTAGAGCGAGCACTGTTATGATGAGACCGAGCCGATCCGTGATCACAGCATCGTCTCCCTGGCAACCGTACGCATAAATCGCGGCCGTCGGTACGCCAACAGTCAGCAGCACTTTATACAGCGCACCCCTCGATTCGACCGGCGTGTACCAGAGATAGCAGAGCGAGTAGAGAACCGAGAAGGTCAACGTGCAGATACTTGTCCCAATCAGGGTCGGTGACTGTAGCTTCAGAAAATATTGCAGCTGCAGCAGCGATCTGTAATGATGTTTCAACAAACAAAAACACGATCAATTAACAGCCGGGGCAACTGGGATGAGATAAAACTCAGCGAAGCGTACAAACTGCAGCCAACGATGAAGCGCACCGGTGACACGCCCTTCGAGGAACCGCGTCGGTAAATATCGGCACAGATGAAGCAACCGGCCAGATACTGCAGCACCGTGAGTAGACCGGCAATCTGACCGATCAGTTCACGGTGGGGATCGAGAACAGTCAGCAGCGGTTGCAGCATGATGGTGTTGCTTTGCTGGTACTGCGTGGCCACTGGTGGTCGGTCCGAAACTAAAATAACATTTCACGAGCAAGATGGAACTCTCTGTGGTAATGTCGGTCGCAGCGACGAAGACCGCGATGACGATGACGTTGATGAACCCGCGGATCGGGTAGGGGTGAGTTGCGCCTGCTGAGATTGATCGTGTCGCGGCACGCGTGGTGGATGATTCTTGACACACTCACGCCACAACAGTAAGCCACTCAGCCAGCCGTACGGACTCGGGTCTCACTAATCTTATCACCGGCACAGATTCTCTGTTTGACTTTTGAATTAACGGATTATGGAGATGAGTCTCTGATGTCGAGCAGAGCTTCTCTCGCTTGCAGGAGAAGTAGCATCGGCGGACGAAACGAAACGACCTACTCCTCGCTCTGTAGTGTGCCTACTATGACAGTGTAAAATGGCGGCTTCGATCGAGTTAACGGACGTTTACCTAATTAGGTCTGAAACACATTGGAAAAGGTATTCGTCTAGCGGTTTAGCGGGATTCTCGTGACTATGTACCGATACCGCCAGCGTCCCTGGCAACCGACAACGTCCTTACCTACAACAACCAATATCGTACACCTGCGACAAATACATAGAGATTCCATGTATACTTCCTCTACCTCCGAATTTTTTCTTCTACCTTCTCCAAGATCCCTAAAACTTATAAGAACTATTCTAGAGAAAATTTTAAGTTTTACTCCGCGAAAACATCCGTCTTCTAGTATTGATTTGATTCTAACAACGTTTATCTTACTTAAACTCCAAAAAGGTAACACTCGCAAGGGCTTTCGCCGGTAGATTTACAAACACCTTGGAGTGTTACTGCAGCTTGCAGAATAGAATTATGGTAATCCCAAGAAAACCAATTTCGCCTTCTAGCTCTAGACCCCCGTGAAGTGCACTTCGTACTGGCAACACACGCACATTAGCATTAATGTTTGCGTCTTCGAAATAATGCAACTATGCTTGGTAACAATGCATCGCAAGAAAGGCATTCCAGGTATCGTCAGCAGCAACAGCATTTGCATACGAGCGTCAAGGCAGCCCCCGTCGGTCACAACAGGTGGTAAGCTGATAAGGAGAACAAGGGAAGGGTTTTTCGTTCCATCGCACGAGCACCAGCAACGATCTCCATTGTCTAGTGGCTGGTGTCGTTGAATTACAAATTCTAGAAACCGTTTGTTCCGATAAAGTGCCACACACACACACACTGTGGCGACTCCTGCTGAGAGTGACATTTAATCAGAGATCGAAACCATGCTCGAACACTAAATTCGAGATGCTGCTCGTTGTTGTGCTGCTCCAAAGTGAAGTACATCAACCGCACCACAAAAAGAAAAAGACGTCTGTAAGGATATAACACTCCGACTCGGACGAAAAGTGAACGCAAACGACAAAAAACGACAACCTCTGGTCTTCGGATTTTCGGGGCATGATTTACATAAATGCACAGCACGACGACGACGATGGCGACGACGCTGTCATCCAAGAAAGGATTCTCTCTGGCGCTGCCGCTACGACGCTAATAAGGCCAATGTTTCGCCTGTGCTGTAACATGTGCTCTTTCCTCTGAATAAGTCATGACTCAGGGTAGCGGCGAAGCGGCAGTATCGTCGTGATGCTTCGGTATTCGCGATCCATTTCCATCTCGTTCGTGGCTGGCTTGGGATGCCACGGCAATCTGGCTGATAATGCAGCTGCAAGTTACGATCCTGACGATCCTTTCTCATGATGATGGTGATGAAGGAGATGATGATAAGTAAAGCCATCTAGTGCCAGCCGGTTGTGTATCGTAACTTTTATTGGCATTTAAAGTTGCTCCTACTACTAGAACTAGAACGTCATTGTGGAGGGGAAAAGCGATTTCCATGTTGGTGAGTATGTGAAACTATGCTTTAGCCAGTTCCACTTTTTTGACGTTCTGCATTCTCTGAGAATGGAAATGGCGAAAGTGAAGGTTAGAAAAACACGAATCAACGGAAGCTTCAATTGAGATCCCAGCTTTTTACTTGTCTCCCCCTCCTCGTAACGAGAACTTTTAACAAGCTCCATTGTTGCGCAAACTTTTTATTTGATGAATCATGAAACCACGGCAATTGCTGTTGAGCAGTTGAGGCATGATATGTGTAACGTTCGTTGAGAGTTACAGTTACAGCTCTTCTCACGAACCCCCTTTCTGAGTGACGTATAGAAATCCAAACCAAGCTAAGGAACATTTTTTCATGGCACAATTGTGAAGTTAAACGAATTTTCACGGTGGTAAACCAGTAAAGTGCAGAGTTGTGTGGTAATGAAAGAGAAAATGATTTGTCAACAACCTGTACGCACACTCTGTTGCGAAGGGAAAAGCGAATCGAATCGAGTAATCATGGTTCTTGGTAGCGTTAGTGAGACATTTCAGCCCTGGGGCTGGCTGGCGTGTATCGTTCACTTTCACGGCTTTTGGGCGGTTATCAGCGCACCCAGTGCGCCGTTTCGCAGCTATCGCTCTTATCGCGTTTCAGGTGGTCCGATAAGGGACCAGCCTCGCCACTTGTCAACCCCTCCCTGCAAAGGGGCAAAACACACACAACCTCGACACCGCACGGCGTTAGTGGTGAAAACGTATTTTTGAGACACCACAATTCATGGGTAATATACTCTAAACGCTGACGCGATTGGCGGTGAGGGTGGTGACGGTTGTTCAACCCAATTAGCGACCCCCCAATGTCCGAGTCTAATCGCAATCTAATTATCTTTTTCTCCGAACCGAATGCCAAGCAGAATGAATGAACTGTCGCTGGCGCTGGATGCTGATGTACAGTTTCATCAGAAGGCGTGGGGCTTATTAGCGTTATTGGATGGAGGAAATGATACCGATTCCATGCTCCTAGCGCCCGGCACCAGCAGCAACCATACCGCTAGAGGGTTAATCCTCTTCGCTCACCGATTACGGATTGCTGACACCGAGCGACCGTGCCGCGGGAGTCCAAAGAGCCATTCAATAATCCCCCCAAACAGGTGTTTCGTTTCATTTTCATCTCGCACTCTCCGAGGCGTCGCAGACCGGTGGTGCTGACCGTGCACCGGACAGATTGCAAATCCGGTGCTCTCTTCGGTCAGAGAACCAAGAATTAATTTCTGCTGCTGCTCATTCCCAGCCGCAGTCATCGTTAGAGGCTGGTAACGAGCACTAATCTGCTACCACGGTTCGATTCTCTGCAAGATTGCCGCGCCGGAATGTACGGTGTACGGTGAATCACCACCAGCACCGGTGTTCTCTGCTCATTTGTCATTTATTTCTATTAGCCCCTGACAGCGTAGCGCCATGGCATGGATATCCAAGGCAAAAGTCACTAAATCACCGCCACCGTCACCACCATCGACGGTGAGGATCCGGTTAAGGCTTTGTTCGGGGTTTGCTTTACCGGTCCACGGTTTGGCCCCCTCCCCGGACATAAACGAGGAGCATGAATAAATATCCTGCCCTCGGGCGTTTGGTTGCCTGCGTCTGCCTACCACATTCCACCACCGCCAACGACCTTAACGACCGCATCAGATCGAACGACTTCATTCACACAAATTGACAAATTGGATGGCAAAAAGCTTTACTTCCCGGTCCCGGTGCCTGGCATGTAGCCACCACTGTGCCACCACGGTGCTCGCTCGCTCGATTGCTCGACGCGATCAATTGAAATGTTTTCCAGGCATCGACTCGCCATGTGCATGTGTCTGTATGTCCATCGGGCACATCACTTTTGGGCCATCATCCCTCGGTACCTCTCGGAACTACCGGGTACCGGAAATGTAATAACGGGCGAGGCTGTAACCATTTTTCCATCTTTATTGACTGGAACATCCCGGTACGTACACCCCGTTACTAGCGGGACCGCCGTTAGCCAGTTCGTCCATTCGGTCGCAAAACATGACTTTTCATGCCACTGCCTCTCGCGACACATACCCCTGCCACGGGGAAAACGGACGATAGCGGACACCGGGATGGCCAGGTCGTTGACTACGTCCGCCCGTCGACAGGCTTCCAATTAACTTTGGCACAATCTTTGCTGATTGGCAATCCGACGACCACCTCCGGGGGAATTGGTGCTCAAGTTCGTGCTCGTGCTCCCCGTGTGTGGAGCAGGTGATGATGGCGATGAGTTCGGGAGCTTTAGGGAAAAACGGACTCTACGGCCTTGACTATATACCATGAGGATGATGTTTTTTGTACTGTTTTTAACAGCTTTTACTGGACTCCGTGGTAGGGCGATTCTATTACAACGTAAAAAATGCCCCAATTTCCGCCAGTAATTGATGTAGAACTCAAACACACATACACACACACAGACACAGTTTAAGTGCTAGGTTGCCATAAAGCGGATAACATGGCTCATGACGGAAGGAGTGTTCTCCTTTGCGCACTTCTCGTAATGTTCCCGCTACGCTTGTCACTCTAAGTGAAGCCACAGAGGGATCTATTTTCTATCTGTACAAAAGTAACCAAATGGTCCTTGAAGGACCTTCGGAAAGGATGAAATCCCGGCAGGATTTGCGACGTCTGTCAATGGCACAAAGCGGGCAATCGCACTTGAATCCTTTTTGCGTAGCGGATTTGATCTCCTTCCTCTGCTGCACGTGCTGCAGCATCTTTAACGTCTCTTCTTCTGCTGGTGAGCTGTTGGCAGAGCGAGGTGTTAAATCACGGGAAACCAAACACCCTTCAGGTCGGGGGCACGAGCATGTCCTTTCAGGCCGATGAATCCAATGAACGAGTTGCTCTCTCTCACTCTCTTTGTGGTCGTCGTTGTTACTCGAGTTGAATGAAAGGATTACTCTCGATATCACCGGCAGCGCGGCTTTTGGTACATTCGCCTGCCTCAAGTCAACTGGTCTGTGGTCGTAAGAGCATAAGGCTTCTGATGTTGCAAAAACGTCCATCAAGGAGCGTGTGTGCGTGTGTGCGCGAGACACACATTGCACTTCCGGCAGATGCTCGTCAACAATGGTTCGCTTTCTCGTATCAGATGTGAAAGGAAAAACACGTCCAAAACACATGATACATTGCACCGATAATGATGACGCTTACCACACCGGGTAGTGATCGATCCCTGGAGGCTGGAGGCGTCTAAAGCGTCGGCCACAATTAATATGCAAATCTGACTGACATACCATTAATTGCTTCGCTTGACAGCTCCGCCGAGTCAGATCACCCCCTTTGCACCCCTTGTCCGCCCGTTACCATTATCGATTCCATTACGTAATTTAATGTCCATCAATGAGGTTTGATCTCTCCAATGTTGCCAATGGCTGGCCAATGTGTGTGTGTGTGCCAATCCCATATACCTACGGCTGATGCAGACATTTGACGTTTCTTTTTTTGAGTCGTTGTCGACCACCACAAAAACCAATCCGGTACAGAATCCCATTTTACCATACATAAATAAAAGCCCGGGGATTAAGGGAAAATTGAATCAAGCTTTCTTTTTCCTCCGCCGCCGCTCCAGATACGGATGATAACGGATTACGCGCGAACCGGCACCGTGTGTCATGCTTTGCAATTGCTGGCAAACACAACATGACGGGAAACCGCTTTCGGAGCCGTTTCAATTTCAATTTAAAAGTAATTTTATCAACCAATCGAACACACACACACACACACACATCGGACAAACCAAGGATCGGCGATGACGAACGCGCTCGATTTCCGCGACGAAATCACGGAACACAATCGGTCTATAGTTGTCCCGGCTTGCGCCGGTGACGCGTTTGCAACCCGAAATTGATGTGCCATGTTCCGATGATGTTCCGCCAGCAACCAGGACGTGGTCGGCTGTTCTTCCCAATGGCTGTTTGCCAGCCGTTGTCGTCGTCCATTGTTGTGACGCGGGATTGATGCGCATGAAACGATGGCTGGCTGCAAATACGGAAACGACGGAAAAACGGATTTTCCAACTCAAACCGCGAACGAGGCGCCCATCGCGATGGATCGCTCCTTTTTGGTTGGAATTTGGTTGGAATTTAATCCGATTGAGCGCACTGTATGCGTTCCCCCAACTGGTGATGGCTTCGTGGAACATACCTTGGCATGAAAAAGCGTTGCCATGGTTGCATGGGAAATAAATTAAAAACAGTCCATACGACTTGGACTGAAAATGAAAAATCATATCATCCGGTCAAGTAGTGTAAGTAACTGACGTCCATCCTATCTACCAAGACCGTACTCAGGAAAAGTAATATGCAATTCCAACGGACCAAAAGTGGAACAAACACACACACACACATCTACCAATCCGCTAATTAAGCGCTTATCATTCAAACCAACCAACCGCCTTGACAGTGTGATATCACACTCGCACTGTGTGCTCTCGCGGCCAACAAGTACGATCCCCGTAAAACAATAAACCCATTTACCGAGTCACGTAGCAGCACATCAAACGTCGTCAAACCAAGAACCCCCCTTCCCCCGCGACCCCTCAGAGCCACTCGTTCTGATGAGAGCAGGTTATCACACACGTTAATTTACACGTATTTACTCTGAATAATTGCATTGCATTGACAATATCGTGGCGCCGGGCCTTCACTAGCCCAGATCGCGAGGGGCCGAGTGCAAGGAATGCAACGTTTCACTCTGTTTCATTTCCAGACGTGGGGCCTTACTTGCTACACGCTGAAGGAATTGCAATTGCGCTTTCGGTTTCGGGACGACGAAGACGGTTCTGTTTGCGTTTGCTCCGAATGCGGGGCCGTTTGTCGGATGCCAAAGTTGCCCAAACCGAAACGACACACACACACGGGGGAACCTGTTTGTTTAGCTGATAGTAGTCCATGTGCCTTGGCTTTGGCTTTTCTCCGCTCCGTCCGCCAGCCAGTCCGTTTATCGTAAGACCCCGTGCGGACGGGCGGTGTGGAGGGTGGCTTTGTCGAGTGCGTCGTGGCTGATACAAACAACCACACGAAAAGGGGGGGCTCTCGGGTGCGTGAGTAACTTTACAATCGAGCCGGTACTACTACCGGAAAAAGGTACGCAACAGATATTACGTGCCTTTCGGTTTGGCGGTTTGTCCTCCTGCGAACGGTGTGTATGTGTGTTCATCCGGTCCCCATACTCACCACGGTTCATCCCGAAGGGGTCAAAACTCGTGGAGGAGCACGTTATCAACGAATTCTGTTGGTAAAGGGGCGGCGAGCAGCTTGTTGGAATGGTCGCCCTTATCAACATCGTACCGTAATGAACTCGCAAATACACCACGCGGTGCACCGGTGTGGTGTGTTCATTCAGGGTTCGCGTGCTGCCGGTGGTTCGTTATCCTCGGCAGTTCGTGGAAAACCATCGTCTGGAGTAGACGCCACCAAGCTGCCACCAAGTACCACTGGACCGAGCGACCATCGCGCAGTGATGGTCGCGCCATATCGTCGCGTCATCTGCTGAATACGGTGTCTGTAGTCTTGTGTTTGTTATCTGCCTCCCAGGGAGGAGGTGCGTGCGAGTGTGTGTGTGTGTGTTTGTGATGCTTAATTTCCACCCTCGAGTTGGGGTCGGACACTCCACGGAGTTAAGCTGCTTTAAGTGTTTTCGTTGCAACTGCTCGAAAGGTGTTGTTATGTTCGGTGGTCACTTGACAAACGCTAAATCGCGGATCGCCTTGGACTCACGTGTTTTTGGGGTCAAAACACAAATTAATTCCCCCCCAATCCCGTTCCCGATCATCATCTACGATAACCAATTCCTCGTGAATTCATTAGTGCAATTGGGTGCAATCGAGCAGCGGGTGCGAGAGCTCCAAATGTAGCGAAAAGGATCGCCCCGACAGTTCTAATCTACACTCTTTATTAGTTTTCCCAGTTTTGTGGCATCCACTGGAGGGGACCAGGAGCCGGGGTCGAGAGAGCAAAGGGGAAAAAAATGCGAGGGAAAAGTGAAGGAGATTGTGATAAAATTTTCATATTTCCATTTAAGAAGTTTGTGGCCAAGGCGCGTGAGGTTGAAGGCGCCACCGGATGGACTCTCATCGAGGGTCCCAAACCCAAGATAACTCTCTGGGTCCTCTCCGGCCGAAACCGCCTTAGGCACGGGAACGGCAGCACAGACCGAACCGTGGGTCCCCCGAGGGATTGTTCCACTTCCACGTGTGTTGTCGATCTTGGCGCGAAGAAAGGAAACCACCAACGTGCTTCGTTACTACGCGTCTTGTTAGTATTTATTTGTGGTGAAATGGTTCAAGTGTTGCCTCGCTAACCGGCTGAGGAGTAGCTTAAGGCACCACTATTCTTTGGGCTCCTGTGGCCGTCAGACGGACGTAGTACTGTACTTGAAGCGTTTGCCCAACAAAGGACCGGGCGAATGGAATTAATTCTGGTTTGAATTTATTTATGCATTCGCGCATTGTTCCGTCCCGTCGAGGCCTCCATTTTTCACCTTACTCCAAGCCCCTATGACGCATGACGGGTGGGAAGAAGGTCGGAAAGTGGTTTGTTTAGTTACTTTTCCTGGTGATGACATTTTCGAGACATGTGTGTGGCTTGCTTCGATGCACTACACGACTTTAAGGTAACTACGAGAGGCATATGGATTAACCTAACCTCACTTTTTGGTTGCCATGTGCTGCTTTCGGTTGCTTGGGACCTACGCCATGGCTGACGCAACCAAGCGTGCTCTACGTGGGAGCAGCTGTCTGGTGGTTAAGATGTGTTGTATCCTGGGACATCCCGTAAACCTACTAGCTGATTAGGGAACAAAAGGCACATACACACACACACACACACACACACTAATACGCTTGGGGAAGCAGCAATAACTAGTACTACCAGCTAATTCATTATCCTCCATCCGACTGTGGCAGTCTCGTGGAAAAAAACTAAACCTCGACGCGCGACTCCACTGAGCTGGGGCAGAAAGCGGCACACAAGAACAACAAAAAAAATAGGAAGTCGGTCAACAACGGTCACCTACAGACACATACACATACACTCTCCGAGGGACGGTGTAACACATTGTAACAGTAGACGGCGGTGTGCAGTATGGTCTCATATGGTTCAGTGAAGCCACCTTTTCCGCTTGGCAGGATGAACGAACCTGGGAATGTGCATGGAAAAAGTGCATTCGCACCGGTGCCTCCGGAGCATTTCTGTTATGTTCCTTCACTGCCTGCTCCTGGCTCTGACATTGTCGTGGTTTTGCGCGAAAGAGTAGAACTCCAGTAAAGACAAAAAAATAAACGACGAAACCTCACGATCGCTGCAAGTGGGCTACCTGGCAGAGTCGGCTGGCTGGCCGGTTGGTGGTGGTGCTAAGCCACAAATCCAGCAGAGAAACAAGCGGTCCGGAAAGTGCGAAAGAAAAAAAACAAGGGCCACTGAACCTGTGACTGTGAAGCGTGTGTAAAAGGTGAAAATTTAATTAAGAGAAGACACAAACAGCACCCCTTTTGCTGTGTGAGTCTTCTTGGTCCTCGGTACAACACCAACTGGTACAGGCTGGTACTAGAATGAGTGCTGAATGATGGGACGCAATGGTATTCAAATGAAAATGACGGTCCCTTCCCTCCGGGGGTGTGCGTATTTTGTTCAGTGTTGAAGTGGCCTAGTGTGTCTTACTAATGCAAAACATGGCCAGCTGTTACAGTGTTTTAATAATCATTACATGTGTACTTATCGTTCCCGGTTCTCTAGTGTTACTAACGAACGACATCCGCCATTAAGTAGCTGAAAAAGTTTCATTCAAAAGTGAATCCAGAGTGTGTCTGTGTGTTGTGCGTATGCGTAAAGGACTTTTTTCGTATGAGTTTTTATTTTGTTTTCAATCGTTTTGTTTTTAAATCATAGTAGAACAGTAGCGCTGTTTGGGTGTTTCGACGCATAGCTGCTCCACCGACAAATAATCAAATCGCAATCATTCACCGAAAAGCCGATCCACTGGCAACACCATGTACCCGTACTACGAGAGCGACTGGAGTATCCTACCGCCGGAGAATAATCGAAGGTAACGTATCTTATCAGTTCCCCATAGCGAGCGTTTCGCCTTTGTGCTGTCCAGCAGTCCAGAGGCCCAGGTTATGATGAAACGCTGGGAAGTGGCACATATGTCACCATCGGCTCGCACTCTCTCTCTCGCTCTCTATCTCTCGGTTTGCAAAAAGAAGCAAGCAAACCCACATCCGTCATGGTTCAGCAGTCACTGACGCGACCGGGACGGGTAACTTCCTTTTGCCACAAAAGTTCCTTCACTTCCCACCACTCAACCGGATGACGAAGATACGTCTTGACCTTTGCGCACTCGGTGCACACCAACCCGGCCCAACAACTCGTTCCCGGACCGGCCACCGGCCGTGTGATACATTCTTTTCCGAAGGGTCCTTCCCCCTTTTCCGGCTACCGACTTCCGGTGAAAAGTGATCCACTGCTGCAGACTTCTCCGCAACCTCAACGCAACGCCGCAGCAGGTCAGCTGTGCCGGTGCCGGTAGCACAAAAGTGTTTACACGCTCGACTACACCAACCATTATCGAACCGATGATGTCGACCGACCGATGGTGGTGGTGGTGGTGGTGTTGGCGATGGAGGGACATGACCATGGGATACGGTGGTTCAATATTTTATAAGACCTTTTCCGATAGGCCTACTCCATGGTCCATGGTGCAGTCCTAGGCTGAGGTCCCTTTTCGATGGAGTCAGCTGACGAGTGACGCATAGAACGCGGTCGAAATGCTGATGAAAAATGCAACAGCTCTAGAACTGCGGCCGATACTCGGCAACCGTTGAGGTTGGCAGGATGTACTCCGTGATGACGTTTGCCTTGACATTAGCTGAAGCAGAAATAGTATGCCATGGATGACCGATTCATCTGTCAGTCGAGTGCCCCCCCCCCCCCCCCCCCACACTCACCACTAACGACTAGCTCCACTAAAAATTGATATTGATGATCAATAATCAATCCCTTTTTTTGCAGCTTTTTATTATTCATTGCTTTCCATGCCATTGCCTAATTCAAAACCGGTTTACGTGACCAACGAAATAGGCCACCAAATGATGGAAAATGGCTTCCGTTGTTAGTGCAATGGTATAGCAATTAGTAGTGGTGAGGATTTTAATGCAAATGTATTCCAATGATTTTGGATTATTCAAATGGTTCATCGTGGCCGGTTCGACCACAGCGGCTGCACGTTTGATGGTTTAAAATGAAAACTGAAATCAAATAAAATTAATTACCTAATTGCAATCCCAATTGATGCAATGAACCGTGTAGCGCCAATGTAATTTCCTCTCCATCAATCTGGCAATCGGTAGCCGCCTATAACAGAAGTTCCAAACAGGAATCAATTTTTTAAAATATCTTTTTGTTCAAACATCAGTAATGAGTAAACCTACAAATGAAACGCCATTTAAACACCAATTCAGCAAAACCTTACCATCTTCTAGTTCTTTAAAATTGTACAACCTGTGCCCGCTACTTCCATCACTTCGATACCGGCTGCTTACGTGGCACTTTTACTTTCCATTTCTGTGCTATCTCGTACTCGCGGTTTCATTTTACTTGCCCCTCCGGAATCCGCTTCGGAAAACGCAAACACATTCGCCCCTCCGGAGGGAAGGGGACCCAAATTCCGGTGGATTCGGAATCCACCGCCACCTCAACCGCCACCGCCAAAGCCGAAAACCAAAACTGGCGGCACCGACGGTAAACACAACGCGACGCGCACAAAATGCTACCAAAACTAACTAACTTTACCGCAACTCCGTCCATCCATCAATCGAAGCGTATTGATTGACCTTCTTCTCGGCCTAGGACACCGGTTGGCCCACAAAGTTGGCCCCAAAAACCGAATGGATCGCAGATTTGCTTCTTGGTTTTTTTTTTCTATCGCTCCCTCTCTCTCTCGCTTTGTGGTGCTCTCTTTGTCGGCCGATACTGAGAAGTTACACTTACCGATGTGGTTTGATGGGTGGTGGCTGGGCTGCGTAAGGCCATCGGTACCTCTGTAATACCTCTCTGGATGGGGCCAGCTTCGTTAGCTCAATAACTTTCTTATGAAATAATATAGCTCATACCGTCCATTCCTGGCGTGTGGCCTCCCCTCCTTCACGGGGTGTCCCTCGGTGTCGTCATCAACAAACAGGCCACTCTTGATGTGGGGACAAATATCGTAAGAAATTGTTTTCGCTCCTTCTCGCTTTTGCTCTCTCAGTCTTTCTCTCTCTCTCTGTCTGTCAGTGGCTCTATGTCCCCGCTTCCGGTCGCACCGATAGCCACTTTCCGGTGTCCTCTTTGCTCGATGATGATGGTGGTGGTGGTGGTCTGAGGAGCTGGTGCTGACGCAAACTTTGCTAGTCGAGCCATTTGCCAGGTTCCATTTCATTTCCATCGGATCGTTTCATCAGCTGCCACGGAATTTGGCTACTAAGCGGCCTGCAAGTAGGTCCTTCTCCCTCGTACCACGTGGCGGAATGCTAGAATTATTAATAAAAACACGAAACCATGGAGGACGCGAAGGACGCAAGCCGGGGACAAGGTATTCCATGTTCGACGAGTTCCTTCTCCTTCGTTTTATTGATTTCCCGTTCAAGTGGTGCTAAGCTGCCGTTCTCGTTCGATAGGATAACGTTCGACGTAAGGTTTGAGTATTCATGAGCGTTTCGCCCGTCGGTGTACCTGCCAGGTATGTTAATGGAGCTCACCTCCTACTTGTGTGGAATTGGTGCGGCGACGATTCATCCGGAAAACCACCGTTCACCGTTTGTATGGTGTTTTTTTTGGTATAGAACTTCTTCGATTTGCTCTCTCTCTCCTTATAAGCGCTGCTGGTTCGTAGCATCAATCAGTGCGCGATCGTATTTAAGGCGATGTTCCATACTGCGTGCGATAACCGGTTATCCTGCTACTCCAGCATATCTCTCCCGAAGACGACGTTCCCGAGCCAAGAACTTTTCGCCAAAAACGCTAACGGCGCTGAATTATTAAATCCAATTTGAATCAATTTCGAGAACTGCCGACCGCCGTAGGAGCCTGCTGCGCGTTTTAGTTACGAAAGTGCTACCCATGTAGCCACGGAATGCCCTCGGGCCCCAAAGTAGAGGCGAAAGGCTCCGTAAGTTCCGTTAGAAGCGAGCATCTCTCGAAGGTGCGCACCATTGTGCTGCAGCAGCATCCAACTAGGATGTAAGTGGCGGAAAGGAATGGAAACCGTCGAGCCCGTGGCGAGACCCTGTTGCTAATTATTGCCATTCAGTTGTGTCATTGTGTCGGCGATATGACTATGCTGGTTGGCGGAACAGAAAAAAAAGCTCCATTCTTTCGCTTTTCCGCTTCACCGTTGCTCAAACATTTAAAGACCTGGGAAACTACACTTCAATAACATTAAATGGCGATGTTCTCGTCGTTCGCGTTTTTTTTTTCCACCGGAACATTCATCGCCCAGTTCCCGCCCGCCGCTGTTGGCGGCCTTTTGTCTTTGTGTCCCACCTGATGAACGAACAAAAATTTTCCATTTCCGTTTCCGATCAAGGGGGCCCGTGAGAGAATTCCGGGTGAAAAGTGGCCTCCGTTTTTCGACGTCATCGAACGGTGGGACGGAAAGGGCGCGAGAACGAATCCATCCGGTAGTAGATGGATTGGCTGGATCGGGATGCGAATCGATCGTCGAGGCGCGATACTTGAAATTCAATCACGGCACACCCGTGCCGTGAGGCCAGAAATGAAATTTTAAATAAAATTCCTTCACTGCACGGCGTTAGGTGTGTGCTTCGATCATCGATCCCGGAACCGCCGGAACACGTCGCCGGGAAAACGGGCCAAGCCTCCGGAGACGGAATTCCCTCACGCGTCAAGTGTGCCATCGAACGGCACTCGAACCTTTGGAGGATACGGTGTGTGCGTGTGTGTGTGTGTGTGTAATGTACACCATCCACTAGCGAACGAGTGGTTTAGAATCTCGAGTGCTGCAGAGCTTGTCACCGGCTTCGTCAGCGGAATGGCAGCTTTCAGGACATCATTTACCGACTCTCTACACGGGCGCGAGAAAGCTGAAAATGAGATGAGAATGAAAAAGGCGAGAATGTCAAATCCCATACATTTGTGACAGCCTACTTGTATCTTTACATTTCCATTTGTATGGGATTTGACATTCTCAACTTTTTCATTCTCATCTCATTTTCAGCTTTCTCGCGCCCGTGTAGATGAAGTGTTACATGGAGCTCTCGTTCCCTCACAAGTACATATTCGTTCTGTGATACACTCTCGATCTCGTGGACGTTCTGGACGAAGCGCGGTGCTCGCAATTTAAAATGCTGCGAAAGAACGGCTCCAAGCAAGCGAAACCAAGCTGTCATGTCACAAACGGAAACAAAGTAGACGATGCATAAATCAACCCAGGCCTACCGTGGGGTTTGTGGAGAGAGTCTCGGCACTTCATATGGAGCTGCAGCCCTTCTCGGGGCCGGGCTTCAGCGATCGAGCGGAAACAAACGAATAATTACAAACTTCGCGCTTCGTGTTTGTTTGTGTTTCTTATCGGTTCGTTTCGGTTCTTGAGCGGACCGTTGAGCGCCAGAGAAAACTCTCTAATCCTCGTCCCATTAATCATTTGGTGAATTGTGCTCTATCAGAGTTCTGTTGCGCTTGAACTGGCAAGCCTTGTTTGGTTTAATGATTCCACATCTATCACGCTGACTTACGAAACTCAAACTGTTTAATAGGTACATGAAGCTTTGGGAATCGTATTTATCTGCAAAAGAAATATATAAAACAACTTACTCTAAAATTATCATGAAATACAAAAATTATGGTGACTAAATATTTTTTTTAAATAATGTGTAAAGTTCTGGCCCATAAATCGCGCCTATTCGGAAAATTTGGACCTGGTAGATTTGAGGATATTTTGTAAATACGAAAAATATGAAATGGCTCACAGAAGCGCGTCTTCTGTGTGTGTGTGTGAAAAAAGGTATTTTTGCAGATGTCCATCGTAGCATTGTGCTGAATTGTCTATGCTAATCGCATATACTAATCGAAACTCTTGGTTGTATAGATAATGTTGGGCAGCTAATCCCGTCGAGTATCAATTAAATTTTCAATTGTTTAATTTTTAGAAGGACTTTGCAGTTTAGAAAAGTAATGGAATTTATGATTTTTCTTTAAAGAAAAGAACGTATTTTACCGGTCGGTCCAGTATTTGTTATCCAACGATGTACACCAACTTTGAACAAGTCCTTAATATTATTGGCATGAGTTTGCTCATCACTTTTTATGTTTTACACCAATACCAACAGATTTTAAGACATTATCTGTTTCTTTAGTTAAAGACGATAGCATGAAGTAACATATTCTTTCCGCTCGTTCAATACATTCCATAATGTTCAAATAACATACCAAAAAGGAATGAATCAGCACTCCTTGTCGCAATGTCACCAAATATGGCTTTAACAGCAAATCTCACATACCGATGACGCAAAGCCTGAATCCCCAATACGCTTGACACGCATGGCAATCACAATCGAGCCGAGCGTTTGGAGCGGCAATCTCCAATCCTACAGCTGGCAAAATATCCACCTCCCCAGCAATCACGACGGCGGTCGACACCAACCCATCGTATCCCACTACTATCCTACGCCCCGCATAAAAAAACACTGATTGACCCCGATCAAATCCCACGCCCTCCTCTCCGACCGATTAATTATATCGAACCATCACGAGCTGCCAAAAGGTTGACAAACTGGACCGCGCGATTCGTGCCGTCGTAGGAGGCGGAGGAGGAGTAAGACAATATCCGATGCCCGATGACCTTCCAGCCCTCCGCCGGAAAGGATAAACCCATTCCAGGCAGTCGGTCTGGCAAAGATCAGACACGACACGGAGACACGCGGAGACCCCCCTTTGACCCGATCCGAACTAGCGACCATTTCGTTCGGCAAATAGTGGCGCCAGCGGACACTCAATATTGACACGACCAAATCCGTCCGTCCATCCGCCTACATTACGTGGCACTGATTCTGGACCCACGCAGACACCGAACGATCGACGCGTTGGTCTTTTTCGGGTTGAAACGGATGGAACACGACCCGCTCAACTGTTTGCCTTCGAAATTACGGATGGATTTTGCTCTGCAATTTTCCGGGGCCGGTCTAAGCAACCCAAAAAGTTTGCCAACCAAATCCGTCACCGGCGACGGCAAAAGTGTACTGCTGCTGGCGATGGACGAGGAATTGCTGCCGGTTCACCATTCGGTTCGACGTTAAGCCACTTAAGCTGGAGCTGGAAAAATGATGGAAACCAAATCCTAGCGAAGGGCGCTAGGCTCCTCGCGTCACATAATTAATCGTTTGTTTTAGCAATCCGGAACCGTCCTCCCCTCCCCGTCAGTGGTTAGCAGGCGACCACGGACCGCAGACCCCGAACACATGTATGAAACCCCGGGATACACACACTCACACGTCCATTTTGTGTGTGACGGGACGGTCCTTGTGTCAGTTCGTGTCTCACGAGCCCCGGAACTCGGAAAACTAATTCAGTTTAAGGGAGATTTCGCCTTTTTCTCGCATGGCGTGACGTGGCCCTGTTAGAGGCCACGGCCCAGGAAAACCAGGATGTTATTTCATTACTCAAGTGCAAGACGGCACTAGCCGGCTAGTCGCCGGGAATTTGGGATCCTTCCCACGGGCCGGACTTAAGGCCGGAAGTGGTCGCGGTGTCTGGCATGAAATATTAACCAGAAACCTATCCGCCATTCCCTCGCAAGGAAACTCGGCGCCGCACCACCGCAAGGATGGCGTTAAGCCCATTAGGGATTCTGACACTGGTTGATTGTGCCCTTTCAGTGGTCCCTTCCCCGGTCCTTTCGGAGCTGTCTATTGCCTTTGCCAAGGGTGGTGAGAATGTAGCGCACACGCACAAGGGACGAATACGTGTTTCGCCGCCGTCTGGTTAATGATCAAACGCGAGTATCAACATTGGGCCCGGATGTGTGTGTGTGTGTGAAGAAGGGACATCGCAAGGAGCGTTGGAAGAGCAACTCTTTCTCAGGAAATGAACAAAATGCTGATTTGGGAAGGGAAAGGGGGGCTAACGGTATGATGGCATGTATGGTACGATGGCGTGCGACGTTTAACTATCCGTGTCAGAGCCAGCGAGTGGTATTCTGGGGCGGACGCTCCCTGGCCCCCGGGTGAACCGATAAGTTCCTAGAAGAGATGAACTGATTTCGGGGCCAACATTTCCGAGTAAACTCTATTTCTTAACACTTTGATACTTTACGTCAGACACACTCTCTACTTTCCGTATAAAATCCTTTTTCAAGAAATACATCGCATCGTGATTCTGGGCGCTACTTTTGCAACAACCTGACCCCCGGTTACTGTCCTGGGATCGAAAGCCTCTGCTACTCCGGTTCTCGAATTTCTTAATTAGCGTTCCCAGTGTCTCTGGGAATAGCAATCCTCTCCACCAACACCAACCACTAGCGTGAAAAGTGTTGTTTGATGCGGTTTTTTGTGAAAGGAAGCTCTGAGGGGTTCGTAGAGACAACGTTCACGCTTATTTCGTTCCCAACGTTCTTCTTCTTCTGCTCTCTGTCCTCACAATACCTGCTAATGTCTACCACCGAACGGTTCGGATGGTTCTGATCACGACTAATGGGAGAACCACAAGAATGCCGGTAGCGGTGCCCACACCCACACACCAACAGACAGCGTCAACAATGATGTTCACATCCCAAAAACCTGGTTGACATCATTAACACCCTCGGCACAGGTGGTGAACGGGTGTTCGAGCCCTCGATTACACCCTCCTAACAAGGACCTTTCAGAGGGAAAGATCTAGTTGAATTAAAGTTTCGAGTATCCATAGCAACGACGAGACCAAGATGGCGAGAAGCTACTTTAAGCACTCCGGCGTAACGGTGCTTCGTCACGGCACGTACACGGTATTCATCTTATTTAATTAGGAAAATCATTTTAAGTCGTGTGATGAGCCACTCACGCTAGCAAGCACTTTTACTATCAAGCCTCCTTTCATACACTCTTCATTAAACTTCAGACCCGGACCCAAAACTTAACCACGATCATTCACAGCATCTGGCCGCCCGGTTATACACGGCTTGGGAATGCTGCTCCCTAAAGTTGTACCTCCCGGTACGTACCCTCACTACGATGAAAGCAGAAGCAAAAGCCCACACAGAAACAACGTTAAATCCGACACCGGAATTGGTCAGCTTGGTGCTTAATCCCCCCCTTAGCGGCCAGCCGGTTCCATTGCGCCGACGAAACCCTCATGAAAAGGCCGACCATCCCTTAGGTTTTAGAATTACCCCTGCCTCTCCCACCCTAAAACTCATTTCCTCGAACGTCCGCTTTAATGCGCGCTGCTGAAGGTACGGAAGGAAGTGAAGAAAACACTAAAACCACCCTTCGGGACACTTCGAGGGGACACACACGCACACACACACGCGGGAGACGGGCTGGGAATTTCGGCTAAAGGCTTCAACGGCGCCGCTCCACGTGATTGAGTTCCCACGAGGCAGAAGGACGACTCACGGCTGTGTTCGAATCGGTTCGGAAAAGGATATCTTCATCGGAATCGGCTCCGTAACCAGCTGTAACTGTTATTGTGGCGCTGATGCTTCTATTTCGACTTCGAAATTCAAGGGGGCATCTTTCTCCCAGACTCTCTCTCTCTCTCTCTCTCTCTCTCTCTGTCGGATGGATTTTGTAACATATTTACTGCCTGCCACTGATCGGAGGGACCATTAGGTTTCGGATCTTCTCAAATGCGATTCACCATCACGGCGCAGCACCATCATCATCAGCGGAACACCGGAAACGTCGTATTATGACTTTACGACACGGAGAAGATGTTGATTGACCCCCTGATTTATGCAGCAGGGGGCCACCCGTTCGACCTTTTTTTTCTCTCGCTGCCTGCCTCTCTGTGTTCCACTGAAAGCCGGAACAAATTACGATTCAAACACAACCGAACCGAACCAACCTGTGGAAAGTGCCCTTTCAACGGTTTGGGGACGCCCAGAGGAAGAGAAGAAAAAAAACAACGGCATAAAACCCCGGACCCGTGCCCGGAGGACCCCGGATAGCGCACCGCCGGAAAAGAGAAATGTGTTTCGCTTCTTCGTGGCAACCGGATTTGGTGATAAATGTCTAGGACCTCGATTTCTTCGATGGCCCGACGGTAAGGGTAAGCGATGGGTTTTCCTTCCCATTTCCATGTCGAATGAGAGAGAGAGAGACCGGGAAGTACCAAACGGCAAACGAACCGGAACGTTACTATTAGCCATCACGGAGAGAGAGAAAGAGACCGGGGCCGGTCGGCCGGTCGTAGACGGTCATTTCTCTTCCCGCTGGCCGGCTAGCGGTCCGTTCCGGCAAATGGTCCGTTCTTTATGTTTATGCCAACATTAACACTTCTCCTTTATGCTCTGTGTTGGGGGACCGGAGGACCGACGCCCCACCAGAGCGTGCTGATGAATGATGGAAATCATCCGCGACATTTTCTCTCCAGGCCCCGGACGTCTGGAGGGAATGATGATTTGTCAAATGGATTTTTCCCACTTTTCCACCAGCATGGTACTGGTGCCGGTGCTGATGCACATCTTCCACACCATTACACTGCTGTGGTTCCAGCGTGCAACGCGTGCACCAAGCCAGGATCAAGGATCCCGGACAACAACAACGACAACAAATCGTTCTGCATTCGCTTTGGATCACACGAACAACGAATGCAATGCGGAGCAAGAGAGAGAGAGCGACCAGAGAGTCACAACGGATTAGCATTCCCACCCATCCCCCCGTGGGTGGACCGGAATCTCGTTTGCTGTAAATCAAATTGTTGTCATTTCAATCCTTCCAGTTCCAACCGAGAGGAGGGTCCACACAAAGATGCTGACAAATGTGTTTGACCGTTAGGGTTTGGTGTTGGGAATTGGGAGCCGGTTAGTGGTAGTTATGCAACCCGAACACGACCTTTCCCAACAACACAACACAGCCGGCATGGTAACGATCCGATCGGCCTACTTTTCCCAGCCACAACTTGGTAATGAAAACTTCCACTCACAGGTTGCCTCGTTTGCATTTTCCCACCAACACTGCTGCTGATGAGATGAGAGCTCTACCCCTCTACCACTCCGCGCCCTTTCGGTACCTTTCGTATGCAGCTTTCCTTCAAAAGCAGCGTTGGGATGAAATGAAAATTATTTTTCCTATCAAACATTATGCACTCCAGAAGTTGAAACCATCCACATGAAATGTGTGTGTGTGTGTGTTGGTGTAAGGGCTGGAACAATATATACATGAAACATGTGGTGGATCTTTTGCCTCCGTTTTTCCCAGGAAAACTTTACCCAGCGATCCGGCATGCCCCTCGTGGAAGTTTCGTTCTCAAAAACATCCCACCCGGGATTAAGTTGTGGAATGTAATTTTAAGTAGCAAACAGCAGCAGCAGCAGCAGCAGCAGCAGCAGTTCCCTTCATCCCCTCCCCCTGCTCCCGTTGCAACTTGGTACAAGCATCAAACAAGCGACAAATAATAATGGGAGTGTTTTTCCTGTCGTGCCGCCGCCATGCGCGTTTTTCCTGGCATTATGGTAACTCGCACCACACACAAAGCAGTGCCATTGCAGCAACGTCATTGCAACCAGCGGGCGCGGCTCGACCCCGACAATGGCTCTGGTTCGTCGTCTTGGGAACGCATCGTCTTGAGCTGTGAGCGCGTCCGGGAATGAATCTTACTTAAAGTGCGCCCGGCAACCACTCGGTCTGGGCTCTCGGTGCCGAAATGAGAAGTAATGATCCCAACCCACTGCGGCTTGCGGTTCCAGAGCCGGTGCCACTTGAGCCCCGAAGCGCCCGGGGTCCTCTGAATTCCGGGTGCTTTATTTGTGCTTCGTGCTTTGCCTACGATTCAGCGATGCTGGTCAGCGTCGATGGACGATGACACTAGGGGTGGTAGTCAGCAAAAAGGGAGCAAAGTACGCTGTACCCGGTACGTGACAGCAAACAGTGTGAAGATGATCCTTCGAGATGAAACCTGGTACGCCTTTACACCGCAGGTTAGCACCTCTGGAACGACTTCTCTCTCTCTCTCTCTCTCTCATTTCGTAAGAGTGTCTTTCCGCTTTCCGAAACGAACGACGCACCTCCTCCTCCTCCCGGGCTAATAACCACCCTGTGATGTTGCAATGTTGAACCGCACGGCGGCGCACACATACAGCTCTTCTGCTTCTTATCTGCTGATAAGACTAAGACAGCTCTCAAGCAGCGACTTTGCAAACGGTAGAACGAACGACCGTGTCAGCAGCAGCAGCAGCAGCAGAAGCCAAAGAAGCAACGAATGGAACGAGCTGCACATGTCGTCGTCGCTGCCGCCGTCGATATCTTAACCTCATTCCATTTCCTTATCTTGTCACTCACCTTCGCGACCGAAAAGCGTTGATGTCGGTGTTTGTGCAACATGTTGGGAGGGGGGGACACCACACCGACCTGGATCAAACGGATCCACCACCCCAAAAACTGCATCGCCTGTACCGTGATGCGCGCCACTCCGTGAAATGTTTCCAAACGATTCCAAACATTTCACTTTAGCCTTCGAGACAGCCTGGAGCGCTTGTGTGTATCCGTGCGTGTGTATGTGTGTGGGCCAACGTTTCCCACTAATTCCTTTCCTCATTTCGCTGTTTGTTTGCCCTTCATAAACAAGCAACGGGCGGGCGTTTTCTGCTTATCCAACCCAAACCCCCCAAATTCTCATTGAACACCTTTTCTCAAGGTTTACCGCGGTGCTATCCGGGGTGGGCTCCGAAGCCGATAGCAAATCCCACCTGACGAACCGACGAAAGGAGGAGAGCTAAAGGTGTGAGAAATCCTCGGATCCACGGGGGAAGTACGGGGGGTACGTTGTAAAATGCTGTACCTCGATAATCACGAAATGGAAATTTCAATTCCCATTTCGGCTCCGCCGAACGCCGCCTAGAGGTGGTGGAGAGTGTGGCGTCAAGCGAAATGATTTCCGCACCAACACCGCGGCACGAGCGTGCCAACAACCCGCCCGGAACAAGCACACTAACACCGGCGAGCGGAGAGAGGGAGGACGGCGGAGGAAAGGTTTGATAAAATTATCTGCTTCGAGGTTCGGTTTTTTTTCTTTCTCCTTCGAAGGAGTTTCACCTCAGTTTGGCGTGTTGGTGAAGCAAATTTTGCCAAACGACGATGATGTCGGTGAGAACGCAATTTAGATTTGCTTCGTTCAGTCGTTTGGTAGTAGTTTACCAGCAGCAACACGACTTTCAAAGGATAATCAAAGCAATCACTGAAAATGGTGACCCAAAGCAGCTGTCAAATGCGGATTAGTACAAGCAGTTTGGCAACACTACCACAACGAAGTATGACAGAGAGAGAGAGTATCTAGTAGACTAGTTAACGAGTTAACTGGAAGCGTGACTTTTTTGTCAAAACCTTAATGCTGTCTTCCAAAGCTACCAATTTCCATAAAAATTTACATAATTCGATGTTAAAATGAACTCTTTTACTCGAACACGAGCACGCAGCAACCCAGGAATATGGTACGTGGGACGAGTTGTGTGCATGCCATGTACAAAACATTGCATGATTATGCTTCTCGTCCTACCTCATCTCATCGGTAATAACCGATTGTGGTGAACGTTCGGAGAATCCGTCCCGCAACAAACAAACGAAAAATTCCTCCCATACCAATTTGCTGATGTGCCGACAAACAACATATTGTGCAAACATTGTAAATCTGATCAGAGCACATACCGCTGCTCGGTATACTCTCTCTCTCTTTCTCTTTCTACGTTCAGTTTTTCCTCTGTTCGCGAGCAACATTATAGATATGCAAAGCAGCACAGCTTTTTGACTCGTTTTTTTTTCTCTCAATTCACGGGGAAAGGTTTCCATCGATGAGCATGGCGCCGCTTTCGCGGAACATTTTCAAAATACAATATCAATCGCTCGATCACATCGTTCGCGTCGTTCACCATTTGTGGAGTAAGTAATTGAGTTTACTTTCCATTTTGTGAAGTGCGGTTCGACCCAAACCCAAACCCAACAACGGTGCAACGTGGTGCGCAATGTGTTTCACGGGGAAACTTCATTAATAGAAATCAATTTCAACCACCTTTTGTGTGACACTTGGTGCAATGAACACCACAGCATTTGGTTACCCGGCATTTACCCTCCGGAGCGCGTCCCCTGGGGAGCGGCCAGGATGATGAAAACTTTTCAAATAATGGTTGTTTGGTTCTCGTTTTTGGTAGTCGATCCCCCTCCCGAGGGTAGTCTGTGGTCAAGCGTCAAAGCAACGCAATAGTTCCTGGAAGCTGTTCCGATCGACCGATCAAACGTTACAATGATACAACTTTTGGTCCCTGCTCCATCCCCCCGCCCCGAAAGCCAGTCAAATGGAGTCCGGGGAACCGTTTTTCCGTTCCGGGAACTGACATCCTCACCACAGGCACCGGGAATCGCTCCAATCACAGGCGAGCTGCTGCTGCTGCTGCTAACCATCAGCTCCACCGGGAAGGTGCTGATGGAAAATAATTAAAATTAATAGCACCGACGGGCCGGCTAACGGGAAAATGTCCACTTGAAACGGATAGGGCAGGTAGCCGGGAAAGGTGAAGATAAATCGACGGGAACCGAACAGGACCGGAGACCAGGGACCATGGCTGGCTTGGGATCTTCTTCTTTTGTGGTTTTTGTTTCCTTTTTTGAAAGGAAATTTTATTCACCTTACCACATCAGATAAAACTGCTTCTATCCGTCCCTTCGATCCCGGGGACCCACATTCCAGTTGGCCAGTCACCAGTCGCGCAAATCGCTTACTTTTTCATAATCCACTTTTCGCGCAGCCCAAAGTTTGACCGAAGCCCGGCACTGGACACCGGTACCTTTTTCCAACCACGGCCCTGGGTGGAGGAAGGTCCAATCTGTCTGATCGTCCGTCCGTTTGGTTAAATCTTTGATCAAAAACCACTCCGCGCCAACGAGCCGACGAGACTACTTAAGGAAATCTCATCAAAACCACTTAAGATGCTTATCGAGTGACCGTAAACAAGTGAATGTTTGCTTCCGATCCGATGCCTCACCAACCGTCGGTGATGACCGTAAATGCGACTCTTGGAGGGACGAACAGATCCAGCGACAAGAAACAGGCACAATAGGTAGGTGGTTAAGGAGGATGTTTAGGAGGGTGAACGAAAAACCGTTTATCACCTTCTCTTCGAAAAACCGAATCATAAGAGACCCCGAACGGTGAAAAGGGGCCTTTGCTGGCCCGTTCGCCAATCGAACCGAAGTTCTTTGAACAACCTATTATCAACGCCAACAAGAGCGACGCGCTTTGTGGCTTAATCGTCCCTTTCGCATCGACACTAGAAAGGGAAATTGAGGAAGGCTCCGGCTGGCAGCCGGCTGCATTGTTTGCATTGTTAATTCAGTTTAACATATTTATACTGGTCCCCGGGAGGGAGGTTCATCAGAGCGAGCGAGGAACCAAAGGCATTCCGTCCACGACGGTTGTTCAAGAGTTGTTGGAGTACAGTGTCCTCACAGGCAAGCGAATCGTTTAATTGTTTTCCAAGAAATTTCCCTCCGAAAACAACGTCCCGAAGTAAACGGCCATTGTTTCGCTGCTGCACGACACGACAGCAAAGGAACGTAGAGCGTGTGGTGGAGTGTGGCAAGGAGTGTGAATAAGTTGTTCCGAGCAAACCACAAACAGTGTTTGTGGAAAGTTTTCCCCTTTCCCCCGTGCCTGGAAGCTGGAATCCACCGACCGAGAACATCAGTGCTCTTGATTCGAGTTGGAAGTTAGTTTTCTGGTTCGCTCGGGGCCGCTCATAAGACCGACGAACCAACCACTGGCTGGCTGACCGGGCAAGCGACCGTGACGACGGAGACTGAGGCTGAAATCTGTTGCAAATTAGATTCTCACGATTTAAAACGAAACCAAACCCAAACGCAAACGCTCTCAAGACTCTCAGCGACCGTTGCTCGTTGGTGTTTGCTTTCATGCCGGTCCTCGTGCGGCCACCATACTTGACCAGACTGTTGTCCCGATGCAAGGACAGTAGGAAATGCGAAATGCTGCGTGACGGTGGTTGGTGGTGGTGTAACAGTTCCTAGACCTCGGACCTCTTGGTGGCGTTTGCTGCGTGGTAAATGGAGCCGACCGTTCGACGGTGACGACGACGACGTTACCGAGGTTTTGTCTCCACGTCTCGGTGGAATGCCGTTCTCCAATTACATTGGGATTTCTTTTTGTCGTTTCTCTTGGAACGACTATCCTTAGACTGCCGTTGCGACTCGTCGTTGTGTGCTTCGTTAACTAATGAGATCCAAGCTAAATTGTTATCTGAAAGCATCATAGCATTGTGTTTAAAGTGTAAATATCTTCTTCGATTGCTTTCACGACGTTTAGCGAACAGATCGTTTAAGCTACTGCTACTGTTAAAGCATAAATCTGTGCAGAGAATGATCTGTTGTTGCGAGTCTGTGGTCGCCTCCGGCACCCTTGTCACTGTCAGCCAGTAACGGTTTCCAGAGTCACCCCACCCCCTAAATTAGGTCTTTTTGCTAACGTTTTTCATCATGTTCCATCCATACGAAAACATATCCGGAAGGGAAATAACATACCGATGCTACATCACACACGACCCCTCCACCTCAAACGACCTGAGAAGTGTAAACACTGGCAGCCTGAACGGTGGGCTACGTTGCAGAAAGATCTCTCGGAATGAAACTCACCAGGATACTCGACCGAGTGGACAGTGGTCAAAGTGGAACGGGGTTCCCTTTTTCCCATTGAACAAAACGCGACTGTACACGGGGAAGGGAGGGGGTAGAGTTCCAGTGACAGATCCATCAAAAAGGGGCAGAAAAAGGTTTCCCCCTTCGGCTAAGCATCGGTATGGCACCTTGCGAGGATACGGCACATTCCCACATGCACCCACATTCCCTCATCACACACACACACAGGGTCAAAACGGTATTCAAACGAAGGGACTTTATCTTCTTCGTTGGTTTTTGTATATTCCTTTTTTTGGTTTTCGGAGTCCACCTACGACAGCAAATAAAGCATCCCATCGACCAACTCGTACCGGCCCAGCGATCGAAGCAGAAGTCTGAATTTCATGCTCCAACACCTCACCCTCGGGCGAATACACATCCGAGACCTGAGATGTGGAAATGGGTGAACCAAGGAGGTGCAGGGAGGTGGGGGACTAAGCAAATGCCACTTGCTGAACGGTCGGTTGAACGAAATGTTCTCACAAAAAGCGAAACAAGACGGACAGACAGCAGAGGGGCGGGAACATCATAAACATGTGACCGAGAAAATACATTTCAAAATGGTTACCTTCGCACAAATACGGCCATTTTTCATCGCTACACCGGTGTGCTTTCTCGGTATATGCACAGAACACCCCCACCCATACACGTACTCCCTTGGTGTATGTTCCTGGCCCCGACCTGAACCTGAACGATCCCCTTTGCCCCTTCATCCCACCCAGCCAACCAGTAGACTCCTTCAAACATCGAAGGAAGCATGGAGAATCTGGAACCACAAACAAATATAACAAATAGCCTGCCTGGATTGGCAGTGTCGTCGTCGTCGTCGTCATCGTCGTCGTCGTCATCGTCGTCGTCGTCATCGTCGTCGTCGTCACCGGAGCAACAGCACCTCGGTGAATAGACCAGCAACCGAACCGTTGCTTTGTGGCCGTGCCATGCCATGCCATGCCCCGGTCCGGTTTATCATCCAGGATGGAGCGATGTAGCGGCCGAATGGATCAAAGCCCATGAACACCATAATAGCCACCGACAACTGGTAATCGTAGCCACTGACTAACAGACTGACGGACTGACGGACTGACTGACTCGCGCAATCAACGTGTATGTCACCTTCACCTGCCAAGCCACCGGTCTACTACGATATAGATCGATAATATTGAGCGTGGCTCGGGACAATCGGAGTGTAAGCTCGCAATGTAACCTAACCTGACCCGGAGATCGATACGATGTCACCAATTTCCACCAAACCGCTGTTTCCAATCGTGCTTGCTGTTTGTCCGGCGATTTCCAACCACGTTTGTTGGGCCGTTCGCCGCAGTTCGCAGTGGCCAGTAACAGGATACCCGGGGTTTTGTATCGAGTTAATAAGTTACAGTGCACCCCGGCTCCTGAATACCGACCAACGCGACACGTAAGACAGCTCGTTACGGGCTGTATTGTGAGCTGGAGCGGATATGAGGGTGCATTACATTAGCTAGCTAGCCGTAGCTGGCGTAGGACACGGAAAATTGTCATCGATTTTCCACGACACGAATGTACGTTCCGGACAATACCACGAAGGGGGCTCGGGGGGTGAAACGTGATAAAAAATAATGAACATTAGGGTGTGCGTCGCAATTCGATTCCCAAAAGTGAGGGAAGAGAATAATTTGAGTGAGCTGGTGGCGCTGGTAATAACAATAATGATAATAACAATAATAATGATAATGAACCAACGAAACTGTCGCGCAGCGCAGTTTGAACGAACATTTCAACGTTCCCATTCAGCGCCGGTATCCAATACTTGACCGTGATGGTCGTCGCTGTGCCGTGAAATGCAATTTAGGATAAAGTTTCTAATTGATAATAGTTAGAGCTTCTCGACCCCTTCCCGTGCTTGCTCAACTTCTGTGACAATTCGCTTGATCTGCTCCCGCTGTAGCCATTTTGATTATGGCACAGCTCAATTCACGGTGTGTATTCTGTTTCGTCAAAACTTTCTTCCATTTTGCTGCGACCATCGTTAGTGCATTCTTGCGGAGTTGTTTTAACTTTTCGCAACCTCGCAGCCAAACACAACTTTCCCCGTTATTCAACAAGGTGAAAAGCCCCAAAACTTTGAGCAACCTCTTCGTCGGCGTCGATCGTCGGCGAGCCGGTCGGTACGTCGGTACTATCACTAACCTTTAATTGTACTTTGGCCAAGTTTTGAAGAGCGTAATGAAGTTGCATCTGACTGACTGACGGGCTGGCTGGCTGGTTGGTTGTGGCATCGAAGTGGAATGGTTTCTTAGAAGGGTTTGCAGAAGAACGCTTACGGCTAATGTACGGCGCTCGTAGCGTTCTCCGAATCCGATTACCGGTACTACCGATATACCATTACCAACGCACACACACACACACTCTTACTACACCAGGAAGAAGTGCACGGATAGACGCGCCCCTTCCATTCTGTGCCTTCAGCAAAACGCTTCAGTTCCTCAACTCAAAAGTGTTAGTCTTACCGTTACTGGCAGGCAGATAGAAGACAACAAGTTTCCTTCAAGTGCGCCACTTCGGCCACTCCGGATCCGCATAATGAGTCCAGATGGATGCTGCACGCCTGCGTAAGACTCAACGTAAGCCGAAAACTAACATAATTCTCGGATCTCGGGTGCTGAGAAAGTATGAATGACGCACTAGTAGGGTCTACTTCTGTTGTGTATCATATTGCTCGCTGGTGCCAAAAAAACCGGAAATGCATTACATCTTCCATTTGCATCCGGCTCTATCTCGTCCGTCCGTCCGTCCGTCTGTCCGATTACAGTTCCACCAGCCTCTGCCCTGTACCCAAGTGCCGACAGCCTTCATTTTGGGGGCCGAGCTGCGCGTGTGCTATGCACGTATGTCTTGCGAATGATTTATGTCAGAAATAAGCTTTCACCATTCGTTGCATCGGCAGCGGCACTCACCACAGCGTACCGTCATCAATCTAAGACCCACCCTTCAGCCACCCGCACTCCACGACGGTTCTACACGAAATAGGCCATCAGGACGAATTACGCCAGCACGCCAGCTGGCAGCTAACGCTTGGACTGTCTCTTCACCCCTCTTTCTCTCTCTCTCTCTGTCGCTTGGGTTGTCAGTGCAATAGCGAGCCACCGCTAGACGAACCACGAGAGCCACACGCCTGATGGCCAAATGACGATCAAGGAAGAAGGGAGGACGATTATTCCGCTTACGCTTCATTCGGTGCCCTCTCCCCATCCCGTCTCGCGGACCATTCACCCCATTGACTAGTGCAAGGCCAAACGAGGAGAAGAGAAAACGAAACAGCTGGTGACCAGGGTGGTGGTGTACCAGGGGGTATCATCTCTCCACCAAACTCACTATCGACAGATGGAAACCACCCGGAACGAAAGGTCCGGAGTGTTCGGACCGTTGGTGAATCCAAATTTTATGGAGCATGGTACAACGGTTGGAATTAGAAGTGCACCCCATTGCCCGCCAAATAAGAAACGGCGTACACGAGCACACAAACACACACACGCGCGCTAGTGTATGAATATTTCACGAATATTTCCCTCCGAACGAATGATTGGCCAAGCAGCCAACTTCGCCGTCCTTCTACCACGGCTTTCCACGAACGGTGCGCGGTCATCGGAGGGCGAACATGAGGTCGCCACTGCGTAGGTTACAACAGCTGGCAGGAGATTCGTTGGGGCGGACGAGCGCGTTTGCTTTCTCTTAAAGCAAATACTATGCAATGGAAGCTGCTTCTCGGAATCCTGCATTCCAGCCGATAGCCGATGGAACGAATGCTTCCTGAAAATGTTATTTTGGTAAATCGGGATTTTTCCTATTTTTTCGCACTCTCTCTCTCTCTCTCTCTCTCTCTCTCTCTCTCTCTCTCTCTCTCTCTCTCTCTCTCTCTCTTTCTGTAGCACACAATGGGGCCCAGGGTTTTACATGCCCGGATTAAAACCGAGGTTACAACGAGGTTGCTAGATCGAGGTGGCAATCCGGTTCGCTTACTAGATTGTACTAAAAAAAAACGGTACTAAATCCATTTGACACCGCGAAAGAATGATAACGCGCAATCCGTGGTGCAGAGAGCGTAGCATAACATTTCCACCGTATGCCATTCATTTTCCCCTGTTTTTCCTCGCATCTTGCACTACCACGCTCCCCCTGCTATGCGACACTAGGAAGGGGTGACGGGAGTTGTGGGGTCTATTTTTGAATAACTTGTGAATATCAAAGGACTTGGCGTCACAGAAAAGGGCCCGACCAACCCCATTTCCACTCGGTGCTATCGTCGGCGGTGCGATGCAAATATGGAAACTCCATCACTGCGACAACATCCCAAGGCCATCTGCACCGAATGTAGCGACACCATTCGTCGTTCGTGTGTGTGTGTGCTGAGCCGAGTGAGCCAAAAGAGTCGGCTGGTGGGAGTAACAAGTGGTCCCGGACCACGGTGGCCACTGCCGGATGAGAATACACTCCGGAATGGCATGACATTTTTACTCACTTTCGTTCCATCTGTCTTCGGGGTCTTTGGGGTTTGAGGTCCAACGCAGTACATCAAACAACCGCTCCGTGGTTATGCCGGGTGTGTGTGTGTGTGTGTGTGTGTGGTGTTGTGGCCTTTCCTTTTTCCGTGTATTTTGGTCTTTCCAAAAGGCCCAACCGGCAACCGCATAACCTCGCTCACGTACATGCTTTCATGTTGATATATTCTTCCTTTTCTCCATTTTCATCTTATTCTTCTTCCTTTCCTTCCTCCATTTGAAACCTATCTTCTTATCACACGGACATGGAGTTCATGTTCGCTCGGCAATGGTTGATGGCCATCAATCAAACCAGCGTCGAGCGAGAAGCATCGATCGATCCGCGGGGATCACTCTCGTAGTGGTGGTGCCGCAATGTGGCAGTCCATCAAGCTCGCTGGCGGATGAACTTAAGCCTGGCGCTCGTCAAAACTCCCAGAGTGAGCGGTATCCAGTGGTATCGACCCAACACGACGACAACAACGACGACGACGACGACGATTTACCCTCAATCGGCGCGGAAAATTGATACTTTGTCACTATTGACAGTTATTAAATTTGTTGTTCGGTCTACGCTCTTTACCACCAGCACGAGCTGGAGCCCTATTCGTCCATCATGTTTAATGTAGTCGAAAGCGCTCGGTACACTTAGGGTGGGGAGAAAAGAAAGTGAATATTTGGGAATGTTATGACCACGGCGATGGAGGCGCCTGGCCGTCCACGGTGGCGCCCATTTTCGATTTAACTATTCACCATTTTGGGAGAAGATTAATGGAATTACTCGAATGCCAGTAAGTTCCCTTTCTCCTCGCTTCAACCTCTCCTTCTCCTACGATGTCACTGACCAGCTGGTTTCATCAGACATATAAAATGTATGAATTCAATTCGGGCCAGCATCGCATTATTCTCTCTCTCTCTCTCTCTCTCTCTCTCTCTCTCTCTCTCTCTCTCTCTCTCTCTCTTTCTTTCGCTCTCTTCCTCTGCGTCTTTTCGAAGGTGCAAAACCATCTGCTCACTCGCGTGAAGCAGCGCTTCCTTCAGCCTTTTCAGCGTCAGATCCACCCGGCCATCAGCAGATGCGAAGGAATTCAATAAACTTTTAATAGCCATTGAGCCGCAAACCGCACGCTAATGTCCCACGGGTTCATGTTGTGCCTACGTGCGTAATGTTGTTAGTTGCTGTTTGCCTCGACCCGATCCGTTCCGATCCGATCCGGTCCGATCCCGGTGCCTAGGTGCCTGGGATCAACCCGGGCTGGTATAAACTTTTTTTTACGACCTTTAATGCCTAGCATTGGCGCCAGACCAGAGGAGCACCACAATTCGCTCGCGGACAAAGTGAAGAAGGTGGAAAAGAAAGAGGGAAGGAGGAGGTGGTTTACACAAAATTATGGCTTTCGGGATTTGTTTGCTTCGCCGGCGTCGGAGTCAGGGGCCAGGACCAGGGCCCGGTCTATCCGCGATCTCGGTGATGTTTTATTTTTTTATTTTACATTTTTTGTTTTTTCTTCAATTTCCGCACCTTCACCCCCATCATAAACTGATTACAAGTTGTGGCATAGCACAGCATGAACTGAGCACATGACCTGTGCCCTGTGTAATTTTCGGAGCCACTTTTACGACTGTGGCTTCCGGGGGGGATTAGCATCGCACCAGTGTGTGGTTGTGTGTGTGTGGCCGAATCAGGAAGCGGGAATCCTTGTTTTTTGTATAATACGACTAGTGGATTCAGAGTGTTTTATGTGTACTTAGCAATATAAGGACTGTGGAAGTTAAGCTGACTTCTGGTAGACTTTATTGTTTTATACATTTTGATGCAAAAAATATGCTTTTTTATGAAAAAAAATCATTTGTATGGAGATTTTTTGATGAAATCGCAGCCTACTTTGCTTGTCAACCTTTTTCGAATCAGCTGTCACCGATTACAGTGTGCATGGGGCCTACTTAGATGGTTTACGTTTATGAAACGAAAATGACAAATTCATCAACAAAACTAACAAATTGCATAATCGAAAAGTCTTAAAATGAAAGTGCATTAAAATGAAAGACAAATTTGTTAATTTCTCTCAAATACGCAACTATCTACAAATTCGCTTTTCCATCGAACTCAACTATCCACACAAAATTTTCCATCGAACTCAACTATCCACACAAAATGGTTAATTGATTCCAACTGAACCGCAGCCAGCCCCGGGTGTTAAACGTCAGTAACCGGAAATGCCTTACCCGAAATAAAGTGAAAAATGGTTCAACCATACAAATCACCCCCCTTTTTAAATAGCCTTCACCTGTCTGTGTCCATCAAACGGGGGCAAGGGCGATTGTAAAACATGGTCCCGAATAATCTGCACATTAATCGGACGGAGAGCCTCCGGCCGGATACAGTTGATTAAACTCGACCTTTTTTCGGCTAATGCGCAGCTCTGCAGTAGCGCCGTCCGACCGAATAACCAACCCTGGTGGGGATACCAACGCCACCACCTAGCCGCCCGTTGGATTACCTTGGCTTGGACCCTTCGTAATGATCGCCACGTGGTCCACGAGGAGCTGATGGTCAAAGGCCACTAATCCATTCTGGCCACCGGGGGCCTCTTTTTGTGTTTAATTTTAATCGAAAACCACCACGCTCATTAGTGATTACGTAATGGTTAATGTTCGTTTTTTTGTGCTCATTTGCTTTCCCCAACACACGCACACACAAACACCAGGTACAGCCCAGGACTGACGATCAACAACATCAAGCAGGTGATCAATGAAACCATCGAAACCAACATCCGTGAGTATCGAGCGAATGCTTTGCGATAAACGAGACCTACTAACAGCTTCAAATGTGTCGAACTCTTGCAGTCCGAAAACCAGCCCCGACTCGGCTCCGGGAGCTGATACGCCAGATACGGCAATGCCGGACGGCGGCCGAGGAGCGTGCCGTCGTCAACACCGAGTGTGCCTACATCCGGAGCACCTTCCGCGAGACGGACTGCATCTGGAAGTGCCGGAACATGGCCAAGCTGCTGTACATCCACATGCTCGGCTATCCGGCACACTTCGGGCAGGTCGAGTGTCTCAAGCTGGCGGCCAGCGCCAAGTACACCGATAAACGGATCGGTTACCTCGGTGCGATGCTCCTGCTCGACGAACGGGCCGACGTGCACGTGCTACTCACCAATTGCCTTAAGAAGTAAGTAGAAAATGTGGGAAGGAGCGACCGACGGGGCGACAAATCCGTTTCTACAAAATGGAACTTTATCTGAACCCGGGACAAAAGGTTCGCACAAGTTTGATTAACTTCCAACCCGCCTCCCGACGCCTTGGGCTATCGCAAGAGGGCGAATAATTAAAATTTAATTATTCCTTCCTACCACCACCACCACCACCGCCCGGAGCCGCGGTCGTT
>NC_064874.1:22606902-22661902 GCF_943734745.1 Anopheles darlingi | reverse complement strand
CCCACCGATCCGCGCCACCACTGTCTGACCGTATCCGCGTGCCAGTTCGTGAATTAGAATTTACAAAATCCCAACGTCTGAGAAACGGTGGCAGGTGTGAAGATACACAGATTTAAATACGCACCAGGCACGATTCTTGCGGCGTGGAGAGAATGACTCGCAAATGCCTTGACCATGAAAATGTTTGTTTCACGATCACATCGAAAGACGCAAGATATGCGTGAGTCAGACAGTCGGTCAGTGTGGCATGAGCTAGTGGGTGGCTTTGGCAATATCATCCTAGTGTTGCAGTATAGTAAATTGTGCTATTTACTTGTTCAAGTTTAGGTCTCACTTTCCGCTCGCATTCTGGACTCTGCTGCGCTTTCTAGAGCGTAGCGGGAGGCTACTTGCAGTCAGCTCCCCCCACACTTTAGATAAGCTCCAGCAGCACCCCACAAGCCACTCTCTGCCGTTCTCTCTCCGTAAATATCTCATTTGATGCTCATTTTATCCCGATTACGTATACGAAAAAACTCAGTGAAACACAGGCCACCGGCCAAACCTCGTGCCTCTTACTAACTCAAGAACAAACACGAGCGCCCCAGTAGCACGCCAACGTGAATTCCCAGTGCGTGCGTGCGTGCTGTCCACGGTTCGTGTTTAATGAAAGTATTTTTTTGAGGGTGTTTTTTGTTTTTATCTTATCACGCACCAGCACACAACCACACCTAACCATATACACCACGGCCCTAGAGCGAAAGAACACTCATTCCCGTTCAGTAATACCCAACTCATCGCCGAAGAGGGACGACATCATAGAACGGCAGACAGGCAGACAGGCAGGCAGGCGCAGGTCCAGTGTTGAACTCGTGAACAGCACACTCAGTGAGAGCGAAAGTGCGTGGGCACGTGTTTGAGCGATAAGGTGCACTGTGGTGAGAATCTAGAACCGCAGAGAGTGTGCCTATCCTGCGAGTCCTTCTAAAGTTGAGAGCATCACTTCACCATCAATCTATCCTTGCGAGGAGGTGGATGGATGCCGTGATTACTTAACTGACGTGATTGCCATCAATTTGCTGTCGCGTGGACAGTACTCCATCAACTTGCAGCAGCACTAAGTGATAGTGACACGGCAAGGATTCGATTATCACTCGTTGCTGTAGTATCCTCTTTCGTGGTGTGCCATAAAAAGCAAGCCCTCGCGTGTACTCGTCGCTCAGTGTAAAGTCCTCGGTGACACTGTCGTCCGCGGGTGTGTTTCTTTACTAGCAGGATAATCGATTTTCCAGCGTTACGGCGTCGCCCCTAAAAAGTTAAACGAAAGGTCAACATCCTACACCGCGCCCCGTAGGGCCATTAGTCTAGTTTAGCTCGAAGCTAGTTCGAAGCTTACTCGACCCGACAATCCGAGAACGAACAAATTCCGTAATGAACATCTCGCGCTTTTGTGTGAATTTCTCGAACTTCACACATCAGCTACAATGTGGCGTTACGGCGGGCATCGTTAGCCACAGAAGTAGATCATTTGGGTTGGCTTCACCACAGCAGCAGCAGCAGCAGCAGCTGCCGCAGCAGCCAATCATTAGCGCTGAAGCGCCGGCACCCGGTAACAGTCTCAGAAGCAGGTAATTAGAGTCTTAAAGCACGATATCCTTCCCAAATGCGGTCGCACATTGTGCGCCACCATCATGCCCGAGGCCACCCATAGACACGGTGTCCCCGTTGAATCATCGAATGTCGGACCAAACTGATTCGATGCAGTTCAATTTGGATACTGGATGGTTGATATTGACTGCTAAAACACCGTTGCGACTTTTGACTTTTCTCCTTCCAGATTCTACCATCTCTCATCGTACGACACGCGCGACAAGGCTGCATTCTACAATGTCGATCGAAAGAGACCACCGCCACAGATGGAAGAGTAAGTATTGCGCGAACGAATAATACTCCGGCACGCCATCGTCACACTCACGCCTCACGTGACCAGCGGACGATGACGGAGTGATTAAGGAAGGGTTGCCTCCGGGTGGCCACACGCCGCCGGAATTTTGGATACCAAAACGCGTCAACATCACGCACCGCATTAAACTGGTTGCTGAGGTTTGACGTAGTGCATTCGTCTCCCTAGCGACGGCGGTTGTTGGCAGAAAGCGTTGAAAGGTTCCGCACCGTCTAAGATTAGCCGTGCGGTCGTACCATCTTCTGTTGTTGATAGTCAGACGGCGAGTTTACTCACACCACCAGTCGGAGCAGCAGCAACTGGACCACAAACCAGCACTAGAAACATAAACATTGACTCGTAGTACACTTGATACGTCATAGGCGCCATTGTCAGCTGATTCACACATTCTTTTGCACTGGCAGGAGTACGGTGACGTAGAATGTTGACCCGTCGTCGGACGAGTGTGGGTCTCACGCGCGTGCTATACAGATTTATGGGTAAACAACGCGAATGGGAATGTTGAGCATAACGTAAGACGAGCCCTTCTACGTCGGATGTCTAGTGCGGATGACCGTTGACGATGTTTTCACGAAGAAGCCAAAACGAGATAGAATAGAGATAGAGAGAGAGCTACATTTGCGTAGCTGGATCGATATTTGTCCGCCATCATGTAATACAGCATCTTATCCAACTCGCGTAGTACACTCACGCGCCATCCTCCAACTAACCATCGGGCCAAATATTGATCAGATCAGATCGTTAGCATCCGATTGCCATTTAATGCGGCTTAATGGCGCGCACAAGCCTCGCAAACCCTTCTTGCCGTTACCGTTCGATTGGCAACAGAGCGAATGACGTTTCCGCGATCTAGAGCTAACGAGACCATAAACGAATAACGAATCAAACCAAATCCCCTTCCGACGATGCGTCGATAAAGATAGAGAGAAATGTTGCTAATGTGTCGCATCATCAACGATCAACAATCGTCGGCGTAGATATCTTGCGGGCTGTGATCCTACTCATATCACACCTTTAACCACACCGACACACAACCGCACACACACCTTCCAATCGTAGCTGAGTTATTACGAGAACATGTTTTTCGTTTCGCCCGGTGAGATCAAGGCGATCGACGGCTCGAATCGAATAAAAAGCCCCGAGTGGCTGCGAAACCACCGATAGTCAACCACCTGGCGCCATCGGATAAGGACCACCTCCAGGAAGGGTGTGAAATTGGAAGCGAGTGAAAAGAGTGTCTTGAAAAGTGGTAGCTTGTGCGAAAGTGAAGAACAACAATAGTGTATCACGATGACGCTGGATACCATGGGAAACCTAATGGACGAACAGGATACGGATCGTGAGGACGTGCTTTGTGATGCAGCCGAACGGTTGTCCCGCACGAAGAGCAATGAAGTGACGCCACAGCAGCGAGAAGCCTTCGTCAAGTTGTTGGCCAATTTCGTGAGGTACGGTGGGCCAGGGGCTGTGCCGTTGGTGATAGTGAATCGATGCAGTAGCAAAACAGAGTCTAGAAGTTTCCAGTAGCGTGTCTTGAACAGAAGCGACGAACCAGCCGTGACCGTAGTCAGTGAGCCCGGCTAATCTCTCGACCATCTTTCGTTTCCGTGTTCCCTTTTTAGGCAACGGGATTCGGACAAGAAACACTCCGAGGATCAGCTGTTCCAGATGTTCAAAAACAAGGAAACGAACACGGTCAACATGGGAAAGTTTCTTGCGGTAAGTTCCGTCACGTGACTTGACGGTTTGTGTCTAGCTGCCATGTCCTTAAACTGTGTATTGTGCCCACACAGGAACTCCGTACGATCGGTATCCGGCGGACGGATCCCCGCATCCAGGAGATGATGGATAACCTGAAGCGTGTGCACAAACTGAACAACTACGAGCACGGTTCACCGCACACGCAGCAACTGAACGAGGAAACGTTCAAGGCGGTCATTGCCCCAAACATCGTCCTGATTGCGCGCGCCTTCCGGCACCAGTTCGTCGTGCCCGACTTCCAAGGCTTCACCAAGGACATCGAGGAGATCTACTGGAAGTGCAAGAGCAACACCGACGGCAAAGTGGCCACCTACATCCCGCAGCTTTCTCGCGTCAACCCCGACTACTGGGGCGTTAGCGTGTGCACGATCGATGGCCAACGGTTCTCGATCGGTGACACCGCGGTCAACTTCACGCTGCAAAGCTGCAGCAAACCGTTGACGTACGCGATCGCGCTAGAAAAGCTGGGCGCTCAAGTTGTCCACCAGTACATCGGCCAGGAACCGAGTGGCCGGAATTTTAACGAGCTCGTACTGGACTACGAGAAGAAACCGCACAATCCGATGATCAATGCGGGTGCGATCCTGACCTGCTCGCTGCTGAAGACGCTCGTCCACCCGGAGATGACACTGGCCGAGAAGTTCGATTACGCCCAATCGTGGTTCAGCCGGATGGCGGGTAATGAGCCGCTCGGGTTTAACAATTCCGTCTTCCTGTCGGAACGGGAAGCCGCCGATCGGAACTATGCGCTCGGGTTCTATATGCGCGAGCACAAGTGTTACCCCGAGAAGGCGAACCTGCGCGAGTGTATGGACTTTTACTTCCAGATCTGCTCGATGGAGGCAACCTGCGATACGCTGTCCGTCGTTGCCGCGACCCTCGCCAACGGTGGCATCTGTCCGTTGACCGAGGAACGGGTGCTAGGATCGGAGAACGTACGCGATGTCCTCTCGCTGATGCACTCGTGCGGTATGTACGACTTCAGTGGTCAGTTTGCGTTCAAAGTTGGACTGCCGGCAAAATCGGGCGTGTCCGGTGGTGTGATGCTAGTCATTCCGAATGTGATGGGCATGTTCATGTGGTCGCCACCACTCGATCCCCTCGGCAACAGTTGCCGTGGTGTGCAGTTCTGCAAAGAGCTGGTCGACGTGTTCAACTTCCATCTGTACGACAACTTGAAGCACGGTTCGAACAAGAAGGATCCTCGCCGGCACCGGTACGAAACGAAGGGCCTCTCGGTGGTCAACCTTCTGTTTTCGGCCGCCATCGGTGATGTGACGGCGTTGCGACGCCACAAGCTTTCGGGCATGGACATTACGCTGTCGGATTACGATGGACGTACGGCGCTGCATCTGGCCAGCGCCGAGGGACACTTCGAGTGTGTCCGGTTCCTGCTCGAACACTGCGGGGTACCGCACAATCCGAAAGATCGCTGGGGTAACCGGCCGGTCGATGAGGCGGAAACGTTCGGACACGAGGACGTCGTCGCCTTGCTGAAACAGTGGGAAGAGAAGGTACAGAAGGCGACGCAAGGAAGTGAGACAACGGCGACCAACGGAACGGCGGAAACGGGCTACAATTCGGATCAGGATAGTGATGCGTCGAGCGGGAAGGACTCGAAAGGCACGAAGGGATCGGATATCTTAACTTAAGTGGATCGAATCTGTACGCTGAATCTCACTAGCACTCAAGTGCGAGCACGACGTTGTTAGTGTAATGACTTACTATAGTAATAATAACGACGACAATAATGTATCTGTGCGATAACCCTATAGGTAGCGAACCCCTAGATGGGGGTTTCCCCCCTTCTACAGTTAATATTCTTCAACTAGATGTTAGTTCTCATGTTCTCATGTACCACCACGCACACCGTCACCATCATCATCATCATCATCAGCAATGTGTCATGCTTCACTGTCACGTCAATTATATGCAAACGATAAAGTCAAATTGTAACGTGAAGGATATCCATCAATAAATCCCTCCGACGGAGACTGCATATATACAACATCCATTCCCCTCGGGTGTATTGCGTTCTATCTGTGTAGCATTCGCTCCCTTCGTCTAGGATAGTTCTAGTACCAATCGAAAGGGGTTGCCAGACATCAATAAACAGAAAAATTAGAAACCCATTAGCGGGAGCGTAAAACAAACTTTCAATTTGCGGTGTATGCGGTGCTGCCGCCGCCGCCGACAAACATATGTCCTATGACACCCTCAATGAGGGGAGGCAGGAATTAGCATATCGTCCCCTTTGCCACCTGGTTGTTGTCATGTCTAGGATCAATAGACAAAATTATGGAACCGATTTTCTAGGCGCATTAGAAACCAGCGTTGCGGTCTAGCATGCAGTCTTGTGGTAACCGTTGAGACGTCCGGAAATGGTATCGATTGCGCAGCGTGCACCAACAATCTGACTTTTCATCTAGTTCTCTGGGATTTTGTAGGAAAAACCGCCGAGTGTTCCACCGCCATCCGAGCCGGAACCGGAACCGGAGGATATCGAGGCCAAGTACATCGATCATTGCTTCGAGCGCATCCGCAAGGTACGGTTGGTGCAGCAGGTGATCGTTATGAATGTGGATGGGCTTCCGGTTCGATCGACGCTCGAGAACACCGAGGATACGGTAACGGCAGCCGGGCTGTATGCTAGCCTGAAGGATAAAGCCGGCTACTTCCTGCGTACGATCGATCCGGAGGATGAGTTTCTTATGTTGCGCGTGCGGACGCGTAAGAATGAGGCGATCATTAGCACAGATCCGGACCATGGCCTCCTGTACATAACAGTACAGGCACCAGAGTGAAGCGTTGATTGATTTCGATTAAACGATAAGCGAGAGCGAGCATCCATTTCTTACAATAAACACTATTAATCTAAAAATTGGTATGTTGTGTTCAGAAATCGTAAATGTAATTGCGTAATATCTTGATTGATTAAAACCCGTCATAATAAAAGAGAACTTGCATGTGACTCAAACAGAATTATTTGATAATATTTTCAAACTCTGTTTAGTAAAACCGTTTTCATAGGGAATATTTATTTTTTGCTATTTACAGAGTGCAATATACTTATGTAAAACTGTATGTTAAGTACATAAAAAGTATATAAAAAGGTAATCTAACATAAATAATCTGAAACGAAATACATAAATAATCTAAATGAAAAGAACCAACATTAAATTTATTTAACAACCAATTTTCTTTCGTTACATTTCATTCCACGGAAACGATATTTTCACGTGTGATTAACAACATTATGGAATAATACAATACATAAAATTTAAGTGAAATGTATACATGTATTTTCGTCAATCAAAAATCCAATTTAAAAAACTTCAATAAAAGTAACAGTCGAAAACAGAAAACTTAAAAAACAAAAAACATCTTATTCAAAACTGGATTTGTACTGAAAATTAAAAATAAACAATACCACAATTTCAACTTAAGTAGTCTCCCGAGCATCTGTTTAAAACGAAACGTTCGCAACGAAACGCATCCAATGTGCCGCGGGATATTCAACGTTATACCACCTGGCCAGATGGGTCTGTTGCTATGTTGCTCTCGTTATGCTCTCGCGCGCGATGCGCACACCATTTTCTCTTCTCAATTCATCCCTCCATATTCCATATTATTCTCTCGTGCATCGTCCCATTCATTTCCTCTCCGCCGCCATTATTCTCATCTCAGCGGTCGTGAGACGCGGATCTTGTGCCGTTAGCCGTTGTCCGTTTGTCTCGTTGCTCGTTGCGGCAGCGTGTGCGTGTTTGAGGCTAAAACATAAATAAGGATAACTATCCGCCCCACTACCCGACATCCGACTATGGGCGATTATCCCGAACAGTGATAGAGCTTTCGTGAGAACGATCCTGAACGTCCTGTGCGCGGGTGTGTCCTTTCGTGAAAACCGCAGCCGTGAAGTGAATATCGGCAGAAACAAGCAAGGTGGTGTGCACATAGGTAATGAAAACAGGTTGCACAATTGGTGTTGTTGTTGTTGTTGTTGGTGTTTAGCATACGCATTTCGGGGGAGCATAGTGGTCCTTCTTGGAAAAGAAATTCCTCAACTAGGACACTGCGCCCAACCAGCCCCCTCTGCCCCCTTCAGTTCGCTTTTGATCAATCGAAGCTTCTAAAAATCACCTCTCTCCATTGATGGGGGAATCCCTGTGGTGTTACCTCTTTTCGAATGAAGGCATCGCTTTGGCCTTTGGTGTTGTGTATAGTAGGCATTGCATGCGGCCTCTTCTTGCTTCTCATTTCCATTACCTCGCTCTCTCTCTCTTTCTCTCTCACTCTCGCACACGCTCTCCAGTTCCGCCGTCGCTCCCGTTCTCGCTTGTGGGCTGCTGCGTGTTGTGTGCGCGGAATCGTCACGCATAGCCTACTCGACCCCACTACACGACCCCTCAATCGCCAAGGCGCGGACGTGCGTTGCTGGAGATGTCTGCTGGCGCTAAGGTGGAGTGAGGCGTAAAAGTGAAAAAGCTCCCTTCCTCTCGCCTTTCCCTCTTCCGCGCGAGCGCGTGTGTGTCCACCATCCCGCGCCGAGTGTGTGTGTGTCAGACGGGGAGCCGGAAATCGATTTGCCTGGATTGCAATCTCAGCGCAAACACACGTCGTCTCCGTGTCCGTAGCAGCGCAGCGAATGCAACGCTCAGCGCGACGCTCGCACTTCTCGTAAACCACTCTCGGCCCCGGCCGTCTCCTTCCTCCGTCCATTCTTCCCTCCCTTCGCGTGAAACCCGGATGAATGAGTGCGATTGTGTGTGACCCCGAGAGGGAACAGCAGCAGCAGCAGCAGCAGCGGTGAATGTGGTGTGTGATGTGTGCCCGCCGTGTGTAAGCGTAAACGCGTAAAGGAACGCGTGCGTTCGCATCATCCAGGCCTACTGTGCCAGCAAATCCTCATCCTACTAGGCCTACTGTGTGCTGAGAAGGATTCCATCCGAGACCGAGAGTCCTTTTCCGGGGCGAAACAAGCGAACCCAAGCCAAACCTGACTCCAGTAGTCTGTGCGTCGCGTCGTCCTCCAGCAGCAACACCACCACCACTACCACCACAACCAGCGAACCGGCGGAACAGGTAATTTGGGATTTTGGGTAGCGCCAGGTAAAATCGATTCTTCCCGGTTGCTTCGGCGTGCGGAGCGAAACGTATCGAATGTCCTGCGAAACCAAACTGCGTATCATGTGAGTCAGAGCGGGATGGTGCGATATTGAAAAGTCGTTGCCTCATTTGAATACCCAAAATACGCGTCGCACCGCGGTGTCTCCTGGCAGTGTGGCCCCCGTGATTCACTCTCTCTTCTCTCTCTCTCTCCACACGCCAAACGACAAGTACACGAGTTAATGAGTCAAGGGGTGGTATCGTCGCCACCTCTACCCGTTCTGGCGGGCGCGTCGTTCTGTTGCAGTACGCGGTACTGGTGCGTGTGCGATGGAATGGAACGTCCTCCACCATCCTCCATCGCCACCGTCTCCGGTGTCGCGCCGCTGCTGGGTCGCTGCACGGTTGTGCGCGTGTGCGTGAAACGTCAGATTCGAGTGAGCCCAGACCCAGACCCGATAAGATAAAAGCTCTGGGCAGCTCCAACGACGACGACGACGACGACGTCCACCTTACGCTGCTTCCCTTGATAATTGGAGCGGGGTGCGCCGGCCGGTGGTCTGGTCTCTCTTCACCGATCATCAGCGCGTTATCAATGTGTACTTTGATTTGGGGAAGCGCAACCGGGAAGAGAGCTGGCTCCCAAAAATAGCGTTCTAATCGCGTGTGCCGTCTACGATGATGCACTTGATGCTCCCTGGTACCCTCTCTAGTGAGAGGGGTAGATAGAGTAGATACCAGCACATAAAGCATAATTCCAACCAGAATCCAAGTAGGAAACCTCACCCTTTTAAACTTGAATGCATAAATTCCCGGAATGATGCTAGGGCGGCGTGAGAGAAAGGCCCTCGGTGAGAAGCGCCGCGTGAGCTTGCTGATGGAGGCTCGCCTTCTCACTTCTCACTACCGAACCGAGCCCCACCGCTGAGGTGCGTTTTCGTTCTCGAATTTCCTATGAAAACATTCTTTTCCCTTTCTGGTACCACCATCCACACCCCCAAGGTATGAGACCACGGTCTGTGTGTGTGTATGGGTCGCACTTGCGTACATGCCCCCCCCCCCCCCCCCCCCCATGGGTGGCTGTCGATTGTTGTTCCTCCACCCGATGGACGCATTCTCGTTCAGCGTCGGAGTGAAATATCGGGAAACATGAACCCCTGGACCGACGGTCCGAGGGCCGGTCCGTGGCTGGTTGTTGTTGGCCGGGACCTCCACGGTACCAGAGAACCAGTTTTGTGCTGCGTCGTCGACGTCGGTGTTACAATCGGCAGCAGCTCGTGTGTGTGTGTGTGTTTCTCCTTTCCACATGCCGCGCACTCCCGCAACACGACAAAGGCCTTACGATTGTCCGAAAGAACCCACCACTTGGGGAACCCACTTTAGCTGAATGTGCATACGGCGAGCGCAGCCCAGCCCCCCTTTAGGTGCTTGGAACATGCTGCACTCTGGGATGCTGGACTGGATGCTGGAGAGAGAGAGAGAGACAGAGCGAAAGAGAGATAAAAGAACATTAAGCGTCGCATCGCGCGAAGAAAACGGGGGTGTTTCTCTCGGGGTGCACCCCCCCCCCCTCCCTTTTGTGTGACCTCCCCATATGAAGCCCCCTCCACCGGGGGCCTCTCTCGTGTGTGGAAAGGAAATGCGCGAGCAAATGAGAATGCCGTTTGATGCCGCTCCATTTCCTACCGGGAATATAATTTCCTTCTCGCCTAGTGCGCGACAAGTGTTCCGCGCGTTTCCGCATCTGGGTCACGCCGAGTGATGCCGCCCAAGAGCCTAACTCCCACGAAGATATTATCAGGGAAAAATAGAATTTTCCTCCTGCGATGAGCATTTTCTAAATTTTGGTTGAAAAACTTTTCCATCCCCAGAAAGACACATTCAATTGGCACAACATTATCGTTCGTTTCTATCAGCATCAAATCGGCCCGCCAAAATGGCATCCATTTTGGGCATCCAAACAACGGCCTTGACCATTAGGAATCGAATTGAAATCAATAAAATCTGTGCTGCAAACTTTAAACAATAATTCCATCGTCAGCGAAACAAACGCGCCATCCCCTCGGTGCTCCGGGCACCGTGAAATGACCGCAGTATTGTTCTCGCATAAAACACATCCCGTGTCCTGACCGGCCCCGCGGCCAAGTGCCCAACCAGCAGCAGCAGCAGAAGCAGCAGCAAGAAATTCTTTTGATTTTATCACTCCACTGGGAGCAGCACCAGCAGCATGCGAAGCAGATGGAACTTGGAACTTCCAAACTTTGGTCGTTTGCTGTCGGGCTGAAAATTAGAGAAGAAAGATCATAAAAAGCCCATCCCGCGGCCCAAGCATTAGCAGTGGCCCTCGCCGTTGTGGGCGAAGCAAAAGTTCTTCAACTTCGCACTTCGCTAGAGGCGCCAAGTTGTTCTACGGTTGTTGTTTGAGAAATAGTGAAACGCAACAAAAATGCGGATGAGGGACTTTGCTTTCCTCCCCAAACTTGATGGCGACTGTGACCTTGCTATCGGAGACGGAATCTTCTTAGTGTCTAGCGACAGAAAAGCAGAAAACAGAAAAACAAAAAAAACCGGAACCCTACGACGGAGCTGTTCTGCATAAATCTCCAGCGACCTAGACGTAGCGTCGTCGCCTTAGTCTTCGTCGCCGCCACCAGTTATCGCGAGATTCCGTTTTCGATTTCGGAAAACTCGTCGTCGAATTCATCGGTATTCATTTTTATCCCCTATCGCCCCCTCCCCAAAAAACCTGTGCTGTGCCCTTTGCAAATGCAAAACAACAGAGGAAGGAAGGAGGAGAAAAAAATGAAAAGAAAACCGGTCGGTCACCCTTGAGCCAGGGAGCAACTGCTCTCTGTGATGTAGGTGAGCTTGTTTAAACAACGATTCGAACCGTTCCATATGGCAAATATTGAACAACTCCCTCTCGACCCCCGGGCGTGTGTCTGTACCGTTGAAAGACAAATAGTAAAGTGGTTAGCTCGTGGTGACTCTTGTTATACCACCACCAGCACCACCATCAGCAGGACGTTGGGATGAGGATGATGATGATCGTTATCTACTGGGCGCGACATTGACGCAATTTAATTACTTTTTTCCACTGTCATCCACTGTGCTAGTGCTTCTCCCCTAGTTTCTTCCGCCACCGTTTCCGGAGGATAAAGAGGATGAGGGTGCTGTCGTGCCCTCAAAGCGCTGTAAAATGATCGTCGTCGAAAGGGTACAAACCGGAGAGACGGAGTGACGGAGAGATGGAGAGAGAGAGTTCATAAACTCAAGTGCACGGATCCACACGGAAGCTCTTGAAGCTCGGCCAAGCACCCCTGACACCCTGCTTTGAGTGAGCAAAGTTTTCCAATAACAAGTGAAGTGATTATGCGATGTGTGTGTCCTCCTTCCCACCCCCGACAAAGTTCTGATTATGGCCAGATTTGAATATTGGAATTTTATGTTGTCACAAAATGGTAACCAATCGAAACCTCAAAAAACTAAAATAAACACGCCCCCGGGGACACTTTTCAAGAAAAGCAATCCAATGAACACAGACACTAGTACGCCACTGTTCGTTTGCAAGGTTGCATTTTCTTCAAAGAAAAGTCATTACCAAACGAAAGGCGCTCTCTCTCTCTCTCTCTCTCTCTCTCTCTCTCTCTTTCTCTCTCTCTGTTCCGCCTTGACCCAACCGACAATCAGTGTCATCTCCGCAAGTGGTACCGATGGTTCCGACCAACGAGCTCAATCGAGCACGATCGTTCTTGCACTTGCACGTCATTTTGCTGAGGAGCCCTCATTTTGTTCCCTGCAACCGGCGCGCTAACTCGGTACTTTCTCCGGAATCGGTCACGATTCTGGCAAAATCGTTAGTTTTTCAGTCCCGTGCTATCTAGGACAGTGGGATGCACCATTGCTTTCGCTCTTTCTATCGAGCGGCCGTGTCCTCAATCTAAATTGTCTCACGTTCATTCTAACCCAACCGGGTGAGGATGAGAAGCTGAATGCTAAAATATTTAAAAGTTTCACCCCCAAACCACGGTGCTGATGCTGTGAGTGGCCGGTCGGTAGGTCGATCAAGACTCATCAACCCGGGGAGCAGGAAGAAGAGGAAGCCCACGGCCCAACGGCCACACCGGCTCCGTTCACTGTTTATTAGTTGACATAACCTTCACCCTTTGATCCTTTGGTTGGTGGCACAAAAGCGGTGCAGAAAGCGCAGAAATGAACATCAAGAACGGCAACCCTCTGTCCTTTGACCTACTACCAGAGAGAGTGTGCGCTCTGCGTGTGTGTGAATAGAGGAACCAACAAGGATATGCTGACTACGCAAATGGGCGGCGTCCTCTTTTGATACCAACACTACCGTGCGGCGCGAACTCAAGGTGAAATGCTCACCACATGATCCAGATCATCCCCTCCCCCCCCAGGCAAAATAATGGTGGGTGGGTGGTGGGTTGAAGGACCACCATGACATGACTCCGAGATGTAGCATGGGATGAGATCCGAAACAACAAGTATTTATCCTTTACATTACCAACATAATGCTTCCAAGGAGAAGCGTTTCGAGAAGAACAGAGAACAAGAGGCATACATCGCTCGCTGCACTGATTGGAAGATGGCCACGAGCAACAGCAGCAGCAGCAGCAACAGCAGCATTAAGCATGCTGATCATAATAATAATGATGATGATGTTGGTGGTGGGTGGTGGGTGGACCGCTTTTCGGAGTAATCTTCGGATCGCGCATTGCTGTGCAAAATTGCACAGCTCCGATGTTCGTGAAAAACCCGTACATAGTCACCAGGTACACTAGCGGCGTCGTACGATGCGATGATGCAAAATGATGACAGAGAAAAAGAAGCTGATGGAAAATGGACCATTTCTTCTCCCCGCTCCTAGGGAAAACGGTCACCTCCATCCGTTTACGTTCGATGCAGATGGGAACGATGTCATTTCGATTGCAGCAGTAGTAGCAGCACCAACAGTAGCTGTTGTTGAAGAAGCAGCAAGAAAGGAAGAAAGGAGCAAGCAAATTGCTAGAAAACAACGATTCAACCAAGCTCCAGTTCCCGGGGCTGGGGATCCAGATAAATGTAGGTTACGTTTTGTTGGTTCTCTGCCGTGACGCCCCCCAGCATCCTTGTCGTGTGTGTGTATCGTGATGGTGGAGAAAATGGCCAACCATTGTCACCAAAGAACGGACCGTAGAGAATGGTTCTAAGATGCGTCTCGTTGTGCTACTTCGCAAGAACGGCAAGACAATAGCTAAGCCCCGGCTGCTATCTACTACTGCGCACATCTACTGTTCTTCTGTTCATCAGAACTCATCAAATCCTTGGCGGGCGGCGGTATTGTTTGTTCGTATTTTGCTGAAGAAACTCATTCCAGCTCATGCTGTTCTCTGTGTTGTTCCTCTGCCAACACCGAAACAATGTCACTCGGTTTTTGCGCCCCGTAATGAGCGTGCAGAGCTTGAGCGTCTGCATGCAAACGCCTTTCCTGTCTTTAGGGGCCGCGGAGAAGGGGATTGTAATAGAAGACATTTGGCAGGAGCTTTTTGACGCAGTTTGTTGTAATTCACAGCATACCAGCCTAGCACGATGCAGCATGGAGCAAAAAAAAAAAAACGTGATGACCGCGTCGACCGTAGTTCAACAATTCATTAGAAGACATCGTCACCGGGTATGGGGACGCGATGGCGACGCAACAAAGAGATGGAATCTTCCAAACGTCATTCCGAGACGGAATTTGATGCGAGATTTTATCGCAAACTCGGCTGCTCGGCAACACCACCACCGTTATATGCTTTGGACGGTGGCTAACGGTGGTCACTAGCCACATCGAGATCCTAGAGATTGTAATGGCGAGATGGTGATGATGATGATGATGATGATGACGACGATGATGCCAGATAACTGGCTGGCGGCTGATGCGCGTATGGCGCCTGATCCCTTAATCAATCGCTTACTGTGTCTATAACAACGCCTAAAAGACCTCAACATAAAGAAACCGGATCAGAGGCAAGGGCAGCCCCTCTCCCCACCCCGCCCTCTCCAAAAGACAAAGAAGGCGAAAAGAAAATAGTCGTAGTCATCATAAAATAACACGTCACGAGCCCCACGGGATTGGCCTCAGAGATGATCTCAGAATCGAAGACCATTTTTCTTCGCGATGAGTCATAGCCCTACGCAGCAGCGACAGCAGCAGAAAAAGCTGTTCTTCACAATCTATCGGCCATATTGTTGGCGAAGCTTTTGTTAAATGACACGAGCACACACACACACACACACAAGCACAGAGCGAAAAGTTGTCTACTAGCAGCATCAAACATCAATCGTGGTCCCTCCCCAAAAGCACAGCACATATTTGTCATTCTTCTGGAGGTCGAAAGTCATGTAACAACCTGGCACCGCACCCCTCCTGGAACAACAACACTGGACGGACGGCCCGGCCGTCCAGGTCCGACCCCAAGACTTCTGTTCGTGATAGAAATTTAATCATTTCGAACCGAACCGAACAGTTCCTGTGCTGGACACGTGCACGTCCCTCTACCTCCTCCCCCTTCGTTTGATTCGGTTTGAATGAATCGAGCATTCCATTCGCCATGAAGGAGACGAATCCTCGCCATCATTTGATGGCATGGAACGATGTTGTGGAATAGAAATGTCACCAAAATTTGGCAAACTGATGCGGTGGCGACACAACTGTCACCGGTTCTTCGTTGGCTCGACTATGGCAGCGACCATAGTCATTCCTCAACACAACACGCCCGGGATCTGGACGTTGTGATGGATGTGTTTGGTTGGTTTTGAAGGGGACGGGAAACAAGTATAGCTCCCCCGCACAACTGACAAGACATCTTGGTTTGCTCGGACCAGCATTTTGTCCAAAATGTTCTTGAGCTTGAGGATTCCAGGGTTGGCCAGCACTCGGGGCGCTCTCCTTTCTGCGTTCTCTATCTCTCGCTCACAAATTGTATCAGGTGACGACGGGCTTTTAATTTATATGTAAATTCTTAACACAGAGCCTGTAAGGTCTGGTGGTTTTTAGCATCAAAATCCCGGGGCATCCGGGCGGGAAGTTTTGTGTAATTTAGAGATAAACAGGAGGGCACACTTTTGCTCGAATAAATTATGTGAACCAGACAGACCGGAGTCGGACCGATACGGTACCACCACACTGACAATCGATCTGAAAATGGTGAATCGGTGAATATTTATACGATTTTAATGAACCATCGATATCCATCGTGTTTTCCGTGTGTTGATTTCTATTCATGGAAATACTGTTCAGCATGTTAATTGCGACCTGCTAAACGGCTCCACAGCATGGCATGGCATGGGAGGCAAGGGGTATTGTTAATTGAATAATTCATATCTTGTTCTAGAATGTGTTGTCAGAACTTATTCCAAGTTAAATGAGTTAAAATTATCATCAATTGATTGCATTCCATAGTGGCAGAGAGATGATTTTAAGTATATGATTATCTTTAAAGATACTCATAAACCCTCGAAATGTTTGAAACAAGCTTTCTGATAGGTTAAGTACATAGCTGCGCTGACCTTGAATTACAGTGCAACTGCAACCGATGTTAACAGAGCAGAACATCAACAACAACACGACGACGACGACGACACACTTCGTCGCCTTGAAGTCATCGATGCCCACCGACCAACCGACCGACCGAGAGACGCTGGGCGGAAAATAAAACAATCCATTTTCTCTCACCAATACCCCCAATTCCCGAGTTTTCCAATTGACCTCCCTCTGGCACGGCACTCGGCAGGCAGAAAAAACCGGGCAGACGTCGGAAAATCGAAAGAGGCCGTCACGCATAATGCTTAGATAAAAATTAATGTTACAGTCGAAGGCACTTCCCCCGCTCTCCGGTGCCGAAGGAGGAATCGAGAAAAGATGGATTTTCCGCTTCGGATCCGCTTTCGGTCGGTACAAGTCAGTCCCTAGCGAACCGTGGTGCGTCGTGCCGGGTGCACCTTTTCGGTTCTTTCTTATTTCAATGGGCTTCTCCCAAAAAAAAGGTACGGCACGCTCTCTCTCTCTCTCTCTCTCTCTCTCTCTCTCTTTCCCCCTCCGGGTTATCGATGGAAATGAAAAAAAGGAACTGATAATCTAATGGATCGGCTGGAAAGGGATATATTTTTAGATGCAAAACGTGCTCCATTAATGGTTCTATTCAGTCTGCGTGTCTGCGTAATGTAAAAGGAATACCGGACCGAACCATCGTCACCATCGCCATCACTGGTGCTGTGGGAGGAGGGGCTGCTTTTAGCCATGAGCAGTTCTGTAGAATATCCTAAAATGGAGTGCTTCTGTGCAAGACTAAGTAGCGGAGTAGTGTGGCCACGTACACGTCGCTGTGTATGATAATCATTGGAACACTCGAGGCAGCAGTCTGAGTTCATAACTTTGCGTCATACTCGCACACTGAACAAACGATTATAATTGGGCCCGGCTGGTCAGACAGAAATTAAACATAGACGCCATAGGCCGCCAGAAGGGTCACTGACCACCACCACCACCAGCACTCTAGTAGCACTGGTGAGTCCATCAAATTTGGCAAATGGCCATCGCCAAAAAGAAGCAAACCGGGAACAACATGCTCGATGAAGCACGCGATATGCATCCGGACCAGATGCGTCCGTAATCAAACCAGACGGCGATTGCTGAATATTTCATCCAATTAGCTGCAAACCGGTGGCACTAGCCCTGGCCCTGGCTCTAGCCCGATGTCCGACGCATGAATATCGTACCATCGGCCGAGCGCCAATCGTGGTGTGTAGCACAGGACACGAAGGATACGGAAAGCGCGTCGTTGCTGTGGCCGGCGACAATGGCCGCCTAACTAGCGGTGCCATCGGAAGCTCGTCGACGATCATGTCCGGCAGATTCGATGCTCCGACCTTCTGGACGACAAAATGTGACGAATTCGACAATGTCCTGTCCTCCTGAGGTACGTCATCCGGCGTCATTCGGCGATCAAACTATGGTCCGTTTGGTCCGGGATTTGTTGTTTTTTCGCCATTCAGCTGCCTACATTGTCCCTATCCGCGCTTCATCACACCAACACGTGCCACTTCATTACCGACACCATAGGACGGCATATGCCCCTTGGAGGTGTCAGAGTTCGCCCTTGCCGACGGCTTCTCGACGCTTCTGCTGTCGCGTCACCAAATTATTCTTCTACTTTGTCGTCGTTCCACTCGTTCTCTCGTTCCCACATTCCCGGCGAAGGAAAACGGCCCCCGGAAAAATCCCGGAGTCCCAGATGTGAAAATGCTAATGCTGGCTGTCAACAGCGCCAACGTCAACAAGTTTACAGCCAAGTGCCTCCACGTTACGGCAGAATCCCCAGCAAACGAAAAAAAAAACACATATTTAAATGCCACTTTTTCGAGCTTTTTGGTGAAAATTTTAATTTTCTGGAGTGTGAAAACCCTCAAGGTTGTGAGCGTGACGGGCGTCGAGTGGAAACCATTCTTTCCTACGCGTTAACGCATCATAAGGGCGTAAAAGAAGGGGTTCCAAAGCGCTGAGGTGCTCTCAACGAGCTTAAGCAGGGTTATCTTCCATTTTGCAGGGTGTCTCTGCAGGGGCCAGGCAGGCGGTAGGTGGAGTCGAAGGATGGTTCTCCTGTTGGTGATCCGAGAGCCAGAGTTAAATGCCGGTGATGCCGGTGACATAAAGCCAGACTTTTTGCAAGGTGCATGAAATCACAAAACGCCAGATAAGTGGCGTGGCTCCGATGCTGGTTGCTCCTTTTGCAAGTCCTTCAAAGTACTGCCGTTGTGTGTGTGTGCGCGCACGATGCAATGCGGGCATAATTGGAGAACGTTTGTTTCTGCAAAACTTTGCTCTTATCAGCACCCGGCAAGCAAGCAAGCAAGCAAGCAAGCAAGCAAGCAAGCAAGCAAGCAAGGAGCAAGAAAAATGGAGCAGAAAGCGTTATGCCGACAGCGGCTTAAGTAGTTGGAAAACATAGATTTAATATGATTACTGGCCAGTCAGCCAGTCAGCCAGTGTGCTAAGGACTCTGAGAACTGTTTTCATCGTGGTCCTATAAGGGGGGTCCGCATTAACGAAGAACCATAAACCATCTCTGCAAAAACAACTCGAATTTCTCGTAAGGTCGAGTTTTGGCCCCTCCCGAAAAGCTTCGACCGGAACCCAAAAGTCTGCTTTGGCCTTAAGAAAAAAGGGGAAACTCCGCTCCGGTTTCGGTCCTCGGTCAGACATCATAATCTTGTTAATGTGGGCGAATTATTCACCCATTCACACTCACGACCGAGGCCGAGACCGAGGCCAACTCCTTGGAGGCCGTTTGTGTATCGTGGCATCGAAAAAGAAAGGCTGGAATTTTAAGCGAAACATTTCGGACCAATGCTCTCACCGACCTGGTCTGATCCCTTGGATATCCCACCAGCCGATCGAGATGATGGCCCGGGCGTTGAGTGTGTGCTGATGAATAATGTAAATATGGTTAGGCCCAGGTCGCCAGCTTCCCGGTCCCGGGATGTGCGCCACGACCACGACCACAAGGACCATGGACCAAGGATTGCGTAGTGGCTGTTTGTGGTGTCCGCTTATTCGGATCCGTTTTTGCTACGGTCCGGAGAGGATTAGTTTTCGGTTCGACGGAGAGGCCCACCCCCCGGGGGTAAGGTTGCCAACCAAGGTGGTGGCTGTAACAGCACACCAGCAGCGCATGGCCTGCGGCAGGGCGACGGTCATGGTTCTTCGAAACGAAAAAGGGGTGTATGAAAGTAAGTAGTAATACCTTTAACCATTGCTCTTAACGTTGCTGCCGCCCCGTCTTGCGCATTGCAGGAGCCCTAAAGCTCTAGTGAGTTCCACAGCCCAGACACAGGCCCAGACTGCTGCTCCTGCTGCTGCTGGTTTTTGGTGCTACTGCGACTCTGTTGGATACATCATTCCATCCACCCGCAGGACTCTCGAAGCTGTCGAAGCTGTGTTGGAAAAACTATTATTGTTTAATGGAGTTGGTGTTTGTGAATCGAGCAAGGACGACCAAAGGAAGGGCAAAAAAAACCGGGATTTCATGCAATCCAGCAGACCAACTCCCCAAGGTGTGTCCCTCAACACACAAACACACGCACACACACTGCACTATGCTATCGTGCTAGCAGGAAAGAACGTCAAAGGTGGTTGGTTGCAGTGAGCTTCCACCAAAAGGTGCTCGCGTTTACGCTGCACTGCACAAGCAATGTGTTGGCAACCATTAAGCGCGTGTGAAGCCCTCTCTTAAGCGGAGCTCGCCTTCGCTTATCTCGACGAGGAACTGCAGCACACACAAGCCAAAAAAAAAAAACACGCCCATCCAGTGGCTCGGTTTGAAAAATAATGGGAAAAAATAAGTTATTTGCACAGCGCCGACAACGCTCTCCGTCCGTGAATTCTTTCACGTCGTCGTAACCGTAACCCCAAGTATAGCACGCAGAAAGAGAGAGAGAGAGAGATGGGGCTGCCGCCCCTGAGGTGCCATTATGCATTTTACCCTCGGTGCCCTCGGAGCGCACGAGCGCACGAGCGGTTCCAGAACTTTGCTTTCCAACAAATACTGGTTCTCGGCGCTCGGAGCAGAGCACCACTGGGAGGCTTTTGGCTGAGGTTTTTGTGAAACTTTTACCCCACAGGCAATGATTGGGGTAATGTTAGATCATAAATCGTTAACCGGAAGCGATAAAACTTGTATTTTCTATTAAAAACCATTATAAATGCTATGAATATTTATGCAAAACATTCGCAACAAACCGGCGAGGAGCGACCACCTGGAGGCTGGAGGCCCCGGTCAGGACTGCCAGCAGCAACGGAACACCTCAGAAGGTTGAATAAACATTCATTTAAAGTCTCGAAATCTAATAATCCAACTTCAATTTCATAAATGAACCTTCGCCGGCCCGCTCCTGGCCTGAAGGAGAGGATGGTCACGGTGGGGTCTTATCACTTTATCGACTGCTACTGCATTGAGCATAGGAGAGCGGTGAGACTATGCTCTCCGTAGCTATCTCCGTAAATACCATATCTCGGTGTGCCCCGGTGGAGCCGATTCTCCAACCGATAAAGTTTGGTCAGACTTCAGACGATGACACGCAATCCAGGGCACCTTCCCCCCGGTCTTGTCCAACCTTGAGCGACAAATTCGAAATTAAACTTATTCGAAGAAAACACACACACCGGAGGACGCCAATCATCGGAGTTCCCGGAACATGACGACGACAACTCCCTAGTGGGGGCTGAGTTTGAGGAGAAGTTAATTAAAAAAAAGGAACATCCTGAAGGGCCTCTTTTGCTGCCAGTCCTTGAGAGCGCTGCTCCTGTTGCATGATTTCCAAGAAATCGTAAACCATTCCGACCACCGACAAGGGTCCAGTGTACATGGACATCCGGTGCCAGTGCCAGTGCCCGTGTGTTTGTACTGCATGGTTTTTTAATAAAGCAAATAGTGCCATTGCTGCACGTCGCTCGTTCTCTCTCTCCGCTCCGCTATTGATTATGTTTTATGTGCTGGGCTGGGTTGGTTGAGGCAATATGTGTCATCGGCACTCACTCGCACTCACTGGGGAAGCCCCTTTTCATTTTACGGATATCGGACCGAGGACGCAGGACCGAGGGAAGGGTCGGAGTGGGTGTCGGATTGTTCCGAATTCTCTGAATAATTCACCGAACAGATACGGTCCCCCCCGAAATGCCATCAACAGGGGGAGCCTTCCTTTTGGACCCCAATAGTGTCATCGTTCCGTCGGTTCCACGATTCACCAAATGGCGATCCCTGGTGCGTGGTACTTTCTCGTTCCGGATTCGTGGAGGCATTATCCGTTCCGCGTTGCCACCCGTGGGATCGATCGATCGATCGATCTAGAGCCCGGGGGTATGTTTTCATTTTCGATCTTTCCCGGGAAACCCAAGTGGTGGAAAATGGGGGATAATCCCGGTCGACGTCGTAAGTGACAGCGAGCAACCGAGCGAGCGAGTTATGTTGTTAGGCACCTTCTTTGGTTGCACCATTTTGTCCTTCTTTGACTGGCACCGAGACACACACACACGTGCTGACAGCGAAGGGAAGGCCACGCATGAGCTTTGACCTAGGGATTAGGGCGACGGCGAGGCGAATCGATTAGCCGTAAACGAATTAGCGAGCGAGACATTTCGGGGGGACACTCACGGACACGGCGAACCCTTAGAATCAACCCAATTCACCCGTTATGCGTGCGCGCGCGCGCCAGGAATACCAAGTGGCAGTGTCGCTGTTGCTTTAACATTAGCTTTAACCTAATCTTCGAATTCAATCGAAACGGGGGGCTGCTTTCATTCTATTCCATTTCGTTTGCTAGCTCTTACGATGTCCTACCAAACGATGCTCTTTAGATCATAAAATTATGAAAAGCATACATCATTTGGCCCTTTTCGGAGATCTCCGGGTCCGGGTCCGGGTCCGGGTCCCGGTGACTAATAATTCACTGCAAACGATGATCGCAATCGCAGGAAAGCAATAAAATAACCACTTATCGGGCGCGCGGAGTGTCCAGATCCGTTCGAGTTCCGATGACATTTATCATCGATTCCGAAGTCTAGAAGGACCTCTTTTTATCGACATTTATCTCGAAATTCATTCTCGAGAAAAAAAAATGGTGGTGCGATCCCTTTGCGGTCCTAGTAGGAAGCATCGAAGAGTAACATTGCCGCGACGTGTAGCTCCTTGACTTCTATGCCTCGTGATTCAATGATAGCGTACGGTAACATCATCCGTCCGTCGCTTTTCCGGTATACTTTCCATCCGGGGCGCTACAGCCGAGGGAGGGTGACATTTCGGCGTCATGCTTCGTTGAGTGACTCGCATACAGCGCCATACACTCCAACGTGAGAGAGAGGTGCGTGCTGTGCGTGTGCGGCATGATTTATGTCGTATTATATCTAAAATGAATAACACATGCCCAGTCCATCTCCCAGTCCGGTGAACGAGCAGCGGCTCCGGGGGTGGTAAAGGGTCCCTTTTCACGGTAAAAGCTATAAGCTGTTCTTTGCCACAAAAAGCACCACCACCACCAACTCGTCCTCTCTTCGTCCAGTCCTGCGCATCCTGCATGCATGCTTATTATGGGGTCCTTCGAGGAAAAATCCCCCATACAGTGGGGCGTAAGCTTAGCGCAGTTTTCCCAAAATTTGGCCACTTTCCACCAGCAGCAGCAACAGCAACAGCAGCAGCAGCATGCTGAAATGATCGATCGGTGTTTTGTGTTGTAATGCTGTTTTGTGTGTGTGCGTGTGTGTGTGTGTGTGTGTGTGTGTGTGTGTGGGTGCCAGCGTGCGAGCAAATTCGGTTACAATCCCCACGTCAGACACTCCACGATCCACGAAGGCCTTTGGCTTCCAGCGCGTTCGCAGGATCTGGGATCTCCGGTAAACTCATGATGGTCGGCATGATCCCCCCGGAACCAAACCGGATGTGTACACCGGAAGCACAACCCCTCCCAGGTCGCGCTGCCAGGTGCCTACCACGCGTGGATGATTTATGTTTATGCTGGTTTTATGCTGATGGGACTGGTGGGGGCAGCACACACACGCACACACCACGATGGGGCTTTCGAAAACGGTCGGCTTCTTTCATTGCCGACCATCACGGTCTGTGTGTGTGTGAATGAGGTGAGATCAGTGTATTCCATAGGCGCAACCGAAATCATTCCCCCGGAATCAACATCAGTGAAATCTAATAATTCGCGAAAAGCATTCAATTCAATTGCAAAACAAATGGCGCCGAAGCCACCGCACCGGAGCGAAGAAATTAATGTCAATCTCTCCGGTCCCGCTGGTGGCCAGCTGGCCAAGGAAGCAACAAAATGGAAAGGGATCCGGCTCCGGTTGTTACGCGGTTGACTGGTTCGTTGGGCCAAAACCATCCGCTCCCCCTTCCACCTTTTACTGTCCTTTTGAACCCCCATGGAACCCCCTCTCTTTTGGGACATTTTGGGCTTCACAGCTCCGCCCCACCCCCTCCGGGGAAACCTAAAACCATTCGGAGTCTTTTCGGTTCCTAAAAGAACCACACCGCACCAAACCGGGGCATCATTGTTGCTAATTGAAACATCGGCCAGACAGCCGGCCCGGCCAGTCAGACGACCAGACAACGGTGGTCCCCGGTGGTAGCAGCGGCCGTGTCGAGTTTCCAGCTTCACGAGATACGCTTCGATGCTACTTCGGACGGACGCCACTGGACGCCAAATGGACGCCCCACCCGCCCCAAAAAGCGTTAAGCCCTCAGTGAGTGACACACTGCTTGCGAGGCAAAACATCTTGCGGTTGTTGGGGGCTCCCCGGGAGGAAATATTATTCTCGGTTTTCGGTTTCCCCAAAAGACCTCAACTACCAACGACTGCCACCTTTCTTAGGGCCAACTGTTCCGGCAACGGTGCGTCCACGGTGGCCGAGAAGGCTCTCTATGAGTCGGCCAGCCAAGGAGCGCGATGTGACTGGGAATGCGCGTTCTATGATTAAATTAATTAACGCGAACGCCACGCTCTCTCTATCTCGCTCTCTCTCTCTCTCCGTCTGTCTTTCGGTCGGCTGATTGCTGTCGTGGTGAGCCCATTAATTGAAACCAGAAATTGGCAACACCCCGCACCGCCTGTTTCTGTGGAGGTAATGGTGGTGGTGCTGAAGCTAGTGAGGGTGTTGATGCTTTATGGTTAATGAGCCGTTTATAAGATAAAGTGACCGCGTTGGCGTTAGCAGCGATGGCGAATGGCGAATCCGACCGAACGCTTGTGTCTTGATTAAATTAACACAGTTAAACGATGTAAATGCAATAACGCACTTGACGTTGCTGGTTGCTGGGACATTGGGCAAGCATAGAAATCACCATCATAGACTGACCGAAGATGGAATATGATGCCGATGAATTGAGCAATTAATCGAGTTTCATTCCGGGCCGATTTCCGGGCGAACGGATCTTTCTGCAACAAAATTGAATTAAGGCGATGAATCATAACGAGGACTCATGGATCGCTGGGCTGTGATTTAATGCCCCGCTAATCTACGCTTTATGAGTCCTTTATCTTATTCGGTAACTTTTTTTTTTAGAGGCGAGATTACACCATTAATCAAAAGAAAATTCATTTTCCACCCGCACCCTTCGCCAATAAAATTCCCTCATTTAGGCTCATCCGGTGCGCAACGGAACAACGGATCGAACGGACCACCATTATACTCTGCTGGGCAAATCGCGAGCCCTCGCGCCCCATTTAGAGGCATTGAATCGGGATAACGATTAATTATCCCTTTTGCTCCTAACCTAATCCCTCGGCGCTTAGTTTGCTGCAGTGCTTGGAAGCTCCCGTGGCTTCCTTCCGATCAGGGACTAACCGCAATGATTAGTTGACGCACCCATAGCCCTGGAGATGCTACTGCTGCTGATGGAAACATGATCGCCAACACGGCTGACTCACTCACTCGCTCGCTGCCATGTTTGACTGTCAACAGTACCGCGCAGTTCGCCACACCACAAAATCCCAATCACGCCAGATAGATAACGAGAAGCATCCACGACGGTGGCGGCGGCGGCAGCACCCTCCATCATCGAAGTGAAGCGAAAGCCTTCGCGCTTCGTTGCAACTTCGACCGCGACGACGATGATGCGATACGTGGTTACCTCTCCACTCCACTAAATCCACTCCGAACGTCGAACACTCGTGTGCGCGTGTGTGTGGGCGCATGTTAGTACAAATCACCCCGTCCCTTCTGTAGGCTGCTGCTGCTGATCGGCATGTTTTGTGCCATGTTTTGCCTAACGGAGCATAAAATTATCGGTTCCTCCCGCGCCACACGCGCCCTCGGCAAACGATGTTTTGAATTTCACTTTTCACAAACTACAAAACGGCCAACGGGCGGACTGCTTCTCCATTTCGAGGCTCTAAAGGCTCAGATCGATTGCAAAACGTGCAGACCTTATTGCGCGTGCATAAGGGTGGTCTTTTGAGCGGATTAATTATGATGTTGCAGATGGTATGCAGTGCAGTGCAGCGCAGCGAGCCAACGAACGAGTTCGCTACTCAATCATGTCGATTGCGATAGCCTCCGATGGTTTGTTTTGATGGCCACTACCACCGTGTGTGTGTGTGCCAGGGTGGTTCCGCTTGGTGTTGGCACGTACGTCGGGCACCAGGTCGGTACGTGATGGTTTGGAATTGAATGCTCCGTCATTGAGAAGGGGAATGCAAATTGCAACATGCTGAACGATGGTGATGGTGAAAGTGATTAATTGTTATCATTCGGTTTCGGTTCCCCGATTCCGGTGATCGACGATGATGATGGAGCTGGTCATCAGCAGCTTGTCTCGGCCTTGGAAATGGTCACGCCAAGGTTTCGCAGATCATGGCGGGAGAGCTTTCAATAGACCACCACGAAGGAACATTGTGATCGAAATGAAATTTACTTCGAGATCCCATTAGCAGCAGCAGTAGCAGTAGCCATCGCAGAGAGGGTGTGATATTCCCCCTTTTCCGCTCCTTTTCCCGTTTGCCGTACAAGGCCACCCACACCGTGACATGGCCGGAGATCCGGTAATTTAATCCCGTTCGCCGCGACGATGTGTCGCCAGCCGCTAGCTGCCGTGGTACGCGGGTATTACACACACACAATCCGGGGTCCGGGGTCCGGGGTCCGGGGTCCGGGGTCCGGTCTGGACTGGTCTGGATTGCTGCAGATCTCGAGTGGCGATAGGATGCGATTCATTTGACGCGCGCAGGCATGGTTATGCTCGGTTGCAATAACATCCCCATCGTAATCACGCGTGATACAAGCCTTCCGCCGCCGCGTGTCCGTGAGGAGTTCGATCGAATCCTTCACTGTAATTTAATATCCCTTGTTGGCCCGAAGTGGTGGTGCTGTTGGTGGTGGTGGTGGTGGTGCGCACTGGTGTCTTCTCGATCACGCGTAGATGCTTTCGCGGGCACCGTGCAAGGCCAGGGCCGTCGTCACTGGCTGGCTGCCATGCCAACCGCACAAACCACACACTTTATTCGCTCGCATCCAACCGGCTGGCCAGATAATGTGAACCCTTGGCAGCGGCAAACCAGTGGCAGAAACATGTCAGCGATCCAGCCAACCAACCAACCAACCGGCCAGCTAGCCAGCGGGTACATGCCGTGAAAACCACACATTAATTAATGCGGAGTGTTTATTACGATCGCCCCGGTCGCCACCATGTGCCTTCCCTCCCTCTCTCTCTCCCTCTCTCGGGGTCATATATCGTCGAACACTAGAGATAGAGGCCGTCCTTTCATCGCCTCGCGCACCGAGAGCCTCGGTTGATTAACAGCCGGGTGCCGGGTTGTTAACGTTGTCTTCTCTTCCAAAATCTTATTACAACCAGCATGGAGGAGGAGCAAAAAAAAACCTCGCGAAACAAACAAAAGACTTCAGAAAAGATTGTTCCCACGAAACCGATCATTTTATGATTTTCCAACCAAAATAAAAAAAAAAAGGAAAAAAGCATCCACCAGTTATGTTCAGTGGGTGTAAGGGGGTTGGTTGGACGACGGGGGTTTTGGGAAGGTAACTCAGAGCGAAGGGAGGTTTCCTGGTAAAAGCAACAGCCAAATCCCTGGCCAAAGGAGCATCCTTTTTTTTTGCTTTTGCTGCTGCGCTGGCCTTCGGGCCCTTTTCCACGAGTTTCATATCCACACACCCACACACACACACACAGAGACTCATACAGGGACCGAGGCACAAGATTCTACAAAAAAAAACAAAACTCCGGGTCGAAACCGATGCCAGGTCCATGCCGAAGGACATTTTTCCACACGGGGGAGTTAACTTTTATGCCGCATCTGTTGGTGAAAGTTCCCCAAACGCGCGCACTCCCGCTCCTGCCTCTCTCTCTCCCTTTCGCTCTTATGGTCCTCTGGTGGCCTCTTTATGTACGCCATTAAAGGCACCCTTTTACACTTGTTACAAGGATCCCACACTTTTGTCCTTCACTTTTTTGGCTGCCCTGCCATGGACGCACTCGAAGATAGTCCTTCCCGTCCCCTTCTTCTTTTCTCTCGCCCTTTTTTTCCCCTGTTTTTCAATTTCCAACTCCGTGATGTGATTGTTGGGAAATTGTTATCATTTTATCATTTTTCGGCGACCACAGCCACGGCACCATTTTCACGGAGACAAATCCCCGAAACCCCCATTTCAGGAGCCCGAAAGTGATGGGGAGAGGATGGGGGAAAGATTAATCCAATCAAAGGCAGAGCAAAAGGCCGCCGAAGCCGCTTGGTAACGAAAAAGTATGCTCCGAAACGGAGTTTTGCCGGGTCCGGGTCTTAAGCTCTACTCTACGCACTCGCCCTCCGCCTTGCTCGGCTTCTTAGCCGTAGTTAAAGGCATCTAGGGCTTTGGGCCAGTGTGTGATTGATGGAGTTTCGTTCGGTTTTTGGGTGAGTTGCTTTCAACTCGCGCGACTGGCACTAATCGCTCGTCGTTTGCGAAGGTTCCACGGGCACACGATGGAATGCTCATTAGGTTCCGCGGTCCCAAACTGTAGGAGATCGAAAAGAGTTTAAGTACATTTTTATGACCATGGACCGCCGTCCGCTACACCCGGCCATTTTCAGTTCCACCGATTCTTCACGCTAGAACACTCCAATAATATTCGGGTAGCCCCATTCTTTGAGGTCCCCCTTTCTTTGTGGAATAAACGATTTTCCAATTGCTGGTGGCATGAAGTACGCCTCGCCTTTGGCGAACAACTGCCTGGCTCGATTGTAGATAACGCGCAACGGCAACGACAACGAGCCTCCGCAATCAATCATTCGGGAAGCGCGCTTCGGGTGCTTCGCAGAAGTCATTGCGCCGCCAAGAGCTGTACACGACCTCGTCACCACGTCATCACCATTAATGGTAGTCACTTGGTTGAATGAAAATTTATGATCTGTTACAGCAAAATTACTCGACCGCGTGTGGGACGTAAAAGCGAGAACCGAACGGAACTGGGACACCAAACGCGCTCCACACAGCCATCATCCTCACGAAAGGGAAGACTGGAAATGACAAAAGGGGAAGAGCGATTCTGTAAAAGCTCAGCAGCTGGCGCTAAAACAAAAAAAAAGGCAAAGAACGTAAGTGAACGCATTATCACATTCCGAAACGGGTCTGCGGTCTCGTGAAAGGTTTTCCGCGAAATTGTAATTCCATTTGGATGGTTGGTTAGCCCCGTTGCTGCCCGACTGCATCGCCCCCCCGCCGCCGCCGTTTTACTGTATCTCTGGCAACAGTCAATTTGACAGTTCTTTAATTATTACACGCGGCAGATCAACAGCCAACAACGGCGCTGACTGGTCTGGTTGGTTGGTTGGTTGGTTTGTTCATGGCAGCAACCGGCCAGCCACCCCAATGGCCACGCGTCTCTCTCTCGCTCTCTCTCTTTCACTCTTCTTGGGGTGATAAATCGCACATTTAATTACATTTTGTTTCACATCCCGGTAATGTGGCCGTCAATCGAGTTTCAAAGGCACACACACACACACACAAACACACTGAGCAGCAGAGCCCTAAACATCTGGTTACAATAATGGAAAAAGGCGAAAAGCTGCCAGGGGAAGGGTGACTGATGATCTGTGAAGCATTCCACCACCAGCAGCAGCGGCATCCATGCGATCCAGCGCTCCGCTTTTATGACGTTTGTTTTAACCCGTGAACGAAGCTCATAAAATGCTCCTCAAACGCAAACAGACAACAAAGATACACCCAGACACCAGCAGCAGCACCACCACCAACTGAACCCATCGGAATACCTCGTGTCCTCGTGCAGTGAACGAAACCGAGAGTATAAACAAGAAGTAATGGTAGGTGGGGATGGGCGGCATTGTTCCCCAATGGGGACCGCAAAACGGAACGGGAATGAAATGGAAAATCTGTTTACACTCAGGAGTGAAGTCCCCCCCCCCCCCCCCTTGCAAACCTGACTGATGCGCTGGCGATCCCTTCCGGGCTAATGGAAAACAAATCAAAATTACGATGAAATCACGACGACGACGGCGCCTCCACCGGAGATTGATCCGTTCTGTCTATCACCTGGCACCCACAACACCTGTAGACCAGCGCGTGTGGTGGTGTGTCATTGGTGATGATTTTCCTTTTCAATTACGAGCTCATTTCCACCCACCGATTGGCACCGAACCGAGCAGAAATCGAAGGGAAATGGCGCAACAATGGCCCAATGGAGCTACTAATGTAAATTGCATTAACCCCGAAACACACTACATTACCACTCGGAACTTTTAGCACTACTCCGGGAGGACGATGATTGGTGGCACATTGCAGATACTTTATCAAAATGGACTCAGCCAGCCCCCGAGTGTGCTTCCGGTTTGCGATGTTCAGCGCTTTCAGTGTTATCATTATCATCATCACCATCGTCATCATCAGCTATGACGGCCATCGTTACCGTTCCGTGACCAAGAGAAGAAAGAAAGCATCCAATGCCATGCTCTGCTTCTCTCTCTCTATCGCTCACCATTTGGTTCCGGGGAAAGTATTTTTATCACAGTCCACGGCGATCGATGCCGATCCTTGCCCGGCAACTCGAGGCCCGATGACAAACGCAAGCAACGAGATGTGGCGAAAGCTCCCGGACATCCATAACATCCCCAAGGGGGCAACAGAAAACTCGACTCGATACACTGGCCCATCTGCCTGTGTGAGTGTGTGTGCAGGTCCGTTACAGGCGAGCATTACGATGTAAATTTCCGGAATCGATCCGATCCGACGAGGCAAAGGCGCGTCTCCACTTGTCGAACAAGATGAAGCTCGATCTGTCTCTCTCTTTCTCTCTCCTTTTCTCTCGTCCGCTCTTCTCCGCCACCCAAGGACACCCTTCAGTTAGTCAGTCAGTCAGCACTAGCAGCAGCAATAGCAGCAGCAGCACCATCGAGTAGTTGACCTCGTTCATGGGGCGCATCATCATCATCATCATCGTCATCCTTCGCCCCGGCTAGTGCTAGTGATGGTACGTTGAAAACGCTTCTCGCTATCTGATGATAGGAAAGATTAATTGAGCGGTTGTTACAAATTGATGATGGCCCCAATTCACCCTCTACGAGTCTACGAGAATGGGGATGGGTGCGCACGGTATGCCGTGTGACCTTAGCGATCGAAGGCATTCATCGAAGGGAGGGGACACGATGGATGACAGGTTTCCCATTTCCTTTCCCTTCGCACACGCATCCCACGAACCTGTTAGCACGCATCGTCCTCGTCCCCCCGAGCAAGAGAATCCACTCCGTGGAAAACCTCCCCTTTTTTATCGGATTTCCCAGAAATAAGAAGCTGCCACTCGGAGGCAGCGGACAAGGGGAGCGCTCGCAGGCTGGTGGGTGAGGTGAGTTTTGGTTTCGCTTTTCGGGAATGCAGATCGCGGCATTTGTCGTTTGACATTTTTGGAATATTTCCAGCTCGGCGTTTGCGATAACGGGTCTGTTTGTTGTGTTTACCGCGAAGAGGTGAAGCGAAACGTACAAAATGAAATCCAAACAATTTGCCGTAACGTGAAACCGAATCGCGAGAACGGCCTCTCGCCTGGGCCCAGGGAACTGGGTTACAACCTGTCGTCGGCTCCGTCGTCCAGGAGCCAGCAAAAGGAGGCCCAGATATTCCGATCCACCGAGATACTACAGGGTACTCCATAATTGACCTTATCGTTTGCTGTAGCGCACGCACACACACACACATTACACACACAAAAAGAAAAGCCAAAGAAGACTTCCCTTTTTCACGGGCATGGGTTGGTGGTTTGGAAAAACAAACGAAACCCAACATAAGCTAAGGCCACCGACGAGCATCATCGTCGCTTGGAGTAATCCTGCAACTCATATCGCTTAGTGGTAATGCCAAGCCAATGCCGTTGCGCTGAACGTTGCGACAATGAAAGCGAGAACCCGGCGTATCAGCGTGTTTGGAAAACTCATTTTCACCAATTCGCTTCAATGGAACCGGGGTGCTGCGAGCACACGAGCGCGTGCGAAAGCCACCGCGCGCGATAATGTCGCAAGACGACGGTGTCCGTGTGGCAGTGTACGTGATTAGACAACAAGCAGCTGGACGGTGGTGGTGGTGGTGGTGGTGCCACTACGCGCTCGCTCCCTTTCTTTTGCACCCCTCCACAGATTTTCATCGCCCGTAATTTGAATGTCGCGTGACATTCTGCTGGTCGTGGCCGTCGCGCCATTGTTTTGCTTTCAGTTGCTTCGGAACGAACCCACGAACCACCAACCACCCCCATCCCCCCGGGATCCGTCTCATTTTATTATCCCGCCTTCCAGTTCCCACTTGTAATTGGATGAGTTTATTTTACCAGCAAGCGAGCGTACGATTCAACATAAGGACTTCCCCCCTGGGCTGTTGTGGCTGACGGTTCTCGCACCTCGTCATTGATCGTTAAGTTAAGAGAGGCGGGGGCGGTGGTAAAATCGGGAAAGAGCGTTGTGCGAGCTGTGCTTTCCAGCTTTTTAGCTCTGTCTTTTCTTCTACTCTTCCCGAAGGCGCGAAGCGAGCGTACACAATACACAAAGTTCACTCCCCCGCCCGCTCTACCTTAGAACGAGCGCCATTTTGCTTGTCTTGCATTCATTTTCCACCCCCTAGGGGAGAGGAGGCTTACAAAACAATCGAAACCAAAGAAGAAATGAAAAAGGCGGGCATAATCGGCGGGTGTGAAGCGATGATAATGATGCTAACGACTAACGGCTATGGCATGAATAATTGAAAAAAAGAGTCCCGAGAACCCCGACGTATTCGTGCGAGCGTTAATGATAAGCGCGAGGCAGCATCCGAAAGGCAGACGGGAGAGCGGAGATACTTAACGATGCGCACAAAGCGCAACTAATTAAGCAACACTTATGCCCATTAGCATAATATTTGTGAGCAAATTAGATAACACGCGCGACTCACACAATTCGAGAAGGAAAGGACGACCTGAAGGGAGCGAAGAGACGAAAGTACGCAGCCACTTCGTATCGCAGACGTGCCAGGCGCCTCCATCATGTGAAGCACACCAAGTGCACACCCCTTACAATTCGCTTATCCGTATTGAGGCAAGTGCTCGCTCTACCTGTTGCCTGCCACCTACCACCACCACCACCACCACCAATCTACTGTGGCCACCATTTTCTGGCCAATGTTTCAATTTGTCCCATCTGCACAATCAACTCGCGTGTTTTTCGGCGGGCCAGGTGGTCCCCCGCTCCCTAATCCGGATTAAACTTTTAGACCTCGCTCGCGTTCCGGTGCGGTGTCGCGTAAAACTTTTTCGTAGCAACCCCTATCTCCGGTAAAAGCGGAGGAAAAAGTTATAACGAAGCTAAACACAGCGAGCGGGACGCTCTGTGTACGCGAAGGGTCGCTGTCGATATGCGAAGTCAAATTAGAGTTTGGAATTGGAAGAAGTAGCAGTGAGCAGAGGCGGTGAGGTGAAACGTTGCTAATAGTGTAAAATGGAGCCCGCGATCGTAACGGAGATTCCAACCAGCACCACCACCACCACCACAACTTCATCGTGGCGCAGAGACCCTCCCCTCCGTGGTGTACTAATCCAATTTCGAATTCATGCCAAACGATAAGACCTGCAGACACTTGGTGCTGCAACTTCAACCGAAAAGCACTTTCCGCCGCCCCAAGGACTCTCCAAAGCTCAAGTGATGGAATCCATTGGCACGAACGAGTCAGAGGTTTGTGCTTTTGGTGGGCGGGGAGGTGGTTTGTTGTGGCCAGATATTAACGATTAAACGTTTTGCACTCTCACGCTCTAGAGAGCACTACCTTTAAACGGCTCCCCGGTCCTGTAAACTTAGCTTTTGCATTTTTTTCTGATCGAAACGGTTTTAGGATTGTTGTATAAAAAAGTTGGATCGATTCGACAAAACCTGACAAACTGACAATCGTTTGGGACATCACGCGTCATGCATAGCTCAGAGCGTTTCGAAACTTTAAATCAAGTGCTTAAGGTCGGTTTCCATAGAAACATTAAAACCATTGGACCGCTCTTTTTGACTATTCGAACACTTCATCTGTACTTGATTTACGTGGTATCCCCGTCGAGTTTTTATGATTTTTTTTTATCTTATTTTTTTAGAAATTATGTAAAACTTGTTTTTAAAAAAACGGCACCACTTTTTCAACTGTAGCAATGCTACAAAAATGGATAATTTAAAAAAAATTGTACCACGAGTGTACCTCGAAAAAATATAATAATCTAACGAAATAATTTCGATTTTAATAGCTGTGACAATCGTCACAACAATCCCCACCAATGAGCCTCTCTAGGTGTTCCCTTACTTACTTACTTATTGGGCGCACTCTGTCCATCCGGAAGGTTTAAGAAGACTTTACGGGCTGGGTCATCGCCTGCGATTCTCTATCGTTCTTTAGAGAGGGTTTCGTCCCTTCTGGACAGTATTCAAATCTCCGAGGTGTATGTCCTTCACGACAGTTTTCTCAAATAGATTCGTTTCCACTGGCCGGTTGGCTGCTGGCTAACGGGAATATCGAGTGTTATATCATTGTCGGAGGGCAAAAAGCACCATACTTACAAGCAGTTTGTTTCATTTTCTGTTTTCTAGATAACAACGACCGGCACAAATCGACCAGAACCAGAACCACGTAAGATCATCACCAGTAGCGATGGAACCGATGGAGGCACGAGTGGCGATGCTGCAGGACCTGAAAATCCAATCGTTCGATACGATCCGGTTCGCCTCCTACCGGACGGCCTGCAAGCTGCGCTACGTTCAAAAGTCCACCAACCGTAAGTACACAAGTTCAGACCTCGCGTTCACTGGAACAGGTAATTGACACCAAGGCTTCACTACCATTCACAGTGCATCTGGTCGATATCTGGAACGTGATTGAGGCATTTCGTGAGAATGGGCTGAACACACTCGAGCCACAGAACGAAGTAAGCGTGAGCCGGTTGGAAACGCTCGTCTCGTCCCTGTACCACAACCTCAACAAGCGCCTGCCACCAAACCAGCAGGTGCACGTCGACTCAAAGGCGAGTCTGCTGCTAAATTGGCTACTGGCGGCCTATTCCGGTGACAACTCGGGCAAGATACGCGTTTTCTCCATCAAGGTGGCACTCGCGATCATGTGCGCCGGCAAAATGGTCGACAAGTTACGATGTAAGTGCCATTTGCCCCCGGCTGGATGTGTCCTTTTAAATCGTTCTCTCTCCCCCTTTTGCAGACGTGTTCTCACAGGTTTCGGACGGTGCCGGTCAGCTGATACACTGGAAGCTGGGGGATTTTCTGCGCGAGGTGCTCGCCCTACCGGCGGCCGTCTTCGAGTCACCGACCTTCTTCTACAAGGAGGGCCTCGAGTCGGAGATCTTCCCAGTGGAGAACAAAATCACGGTGAACGACTTTATGGCCGGTTTCATGACCGAACCGGGGCCCGCCTGTCTCGTCTGGATGCCGCTGCTGCACCGGCTCGCCACGGTCGAAACGGTCGTCCATCCGACCGTCTGCTCCGTCTGTATGCGCGAAAACTTTACCGGTTTCCGGTATCGGTGCCAGCGGTGCCACGGTTACCAGCTGTGTCAGGATTGTTTCTGGCAGGGGCGCGTCTCACTTAACCATCAGAACGATCACGAGGTGAAGGAGTACTCGAGCTACAAGAGCCCCAGCAAACAGATCGGCCACTCGCTGCGCAAGAGCTTCCGGTGTGTACCGGACAAACCGACGCAAGCGTTGCCCCGGTTTCCGGAGCTACCCGAGAAGACGCTTAACCTGTCGCACATCGTGCCACCGTCACCGCTCCCCTCGCACAACGGGTTCCCCGATGGTGGCATCCCGGGATTGTACGAGCGAAGCAGTACGCTGGACTCAAGGTAAACGACGACGACGACGACGACGACAACGACAAGGACTCCTTTTCTCGATAGTCTTGAAGTGATCATCTTTCTGATGTGCGTTTCAGGGCCACCGGACTCTCGCTGGATAGCAATGGGACGTCGGGGACGCGCGGTGGTGCCGTCAACTCGAACGATGAAGAGCACAGACTGATCGCCCGATATGCGGCACGACTCGCGCAAGAAAGCCGAACGGTAAGCCCAGTGCCCTGTGCCAGAAACGGATCTCCGATCATTCTAACCTCTCTTTCTCGCTCTCTCTCTCTTTCTTTATCGTACTACCAGCCCGGTGGTTCAGCACCCGATCCGGTGCAGATAGGGCTGGACAGTTCACGGGCACAGCGTGAACTGATCATGCAGCTCGAATCGAAAAATAAGGAAATTATGCGCGAAATTCAGAAGCTGCGGCGGCAACAAGAAGCGGAACAGGTGGCCCCCGAGAGTCCGGCTCTAATGAACGAGCTGCGGGCCCTCCGGCAACGTAAGGGTGAGCTCGAGGGTCATCTCGGTGCACTACAGGACTCCCGGCGGCAGCTGATGGCCCAGCTCGAGGGTTTGATGCGAATGCTAAAGAACCACCAGACGCAAAGCCCTCGCTCGACACCCAACTCTAGTCCACGGTCGGGCAAAAGTCCACCGTTACCACAAGGTATGGTTCTACGCGTACTACGCTCGTCGTTTGTCGTTGATGATTATGAGTCGGAATTCATCTTTTACAACGTTATCTCCCGTCTCAGGTCCACCGATGCCCAACCAGGGTCGGCAGGGACCGATGAATGCCGGTGGTTCCGGAATGCCTCCGAATGTACCGCCCGGTATGCTGCCGCCCGGGGTCAGCATGCACGGTCCGGATGCTCACATGATGGTCGGTGGCGTGGGGGGACCGATGGATATGCGAGGAGGTTATGCCCCGAATGGCAACAACAGTAAGTAGCGTTCACCTTCGCTTCGCCACGCCACACCTCTCTTCGGCTCTCTTTCTCTCTCTCTACCTCTCTATCTCTGTGTGTCTCTCAGCTAGATGAATTCCTTTCCTTCCTGAAAATCCTTCAACTTCCTCACATGACCTTCCGGTGAATGTGGTGGCCGGGAAAATTATTCCACATTGCCTTTGAAATACGCTCGCTACGAGCTGTCTCGTGCTCCAGGGCGGTTGCTTGTTTGCCTGTCCGCTTCTCATCGGGCTTACTGCTGCTGCTGCTACTGGCGCGCCGCTGCTGCTTTACTGTCCCCATCGCCCATCATGCGGATTAAATTTGTAACCGATGCCTCTCACCTGCTCGCGTCGCCATTTATCGTTCTCGTCACGTTACGTTTCCGTTCCGTTGAGTGCCTTTTACTATCACACTTTCCACCCTTGCGCTACTACACGCGGGATGTCGCAGGATTGTGACCTTTCAGTAGAGATCTCCACGCTTAACACGCTCCATCCCTTAGCTCATACTTTCACCCGTACTCGATCGGTTTAGAATTCAGTTTTTGTTCTGTTGAAGCATTCCTGGTTGCATAGCCCCACATGATGTGATCATCATGCGCGATCCTCGTTGCTCATCCTAGCCTTAGATGGTAGAGAATCATTATACACGCACACACCTTGGGCATACTCCTCACAGCTTCCTCATTAGTAATCCATAGTGTAGCCCATCCTCTTCTCATTGGTGTTCCGTTCATGGCCCTGCATCGCTACTTGCTCGCTCGCCCCTTTTGATCACAATTCGCATTCGTGACCCATTTCGACAGATGCTAGCACTAATGCTGCTGCAGGTGGTAGTGGTGGTGGTGGTGTTGGTGGTGTTGGTAGTGGCACGAGATCATCAAACGCTGGAGCATCGACACCATCGACCGGGGTGGCGGCCGGTGGACGGTCCGATCTGCACTACGCGGCCGATTCCGTCTCCACCGCCATGTCCTCGCTGGTGCGCGAGCTTAACTCAGGTACTCATTCCGTTCCGTTCCGTAGGACCTCCTATCGGTCCATCTGTCTTTGTCTCTCTTTCTCTTACTCTCTCTCTTTCTCTGTTTCATTTTTGTGCACCGAGAGTTCACACATGTTAAATCCTCACGCCACAGCCAACAATCACGCTGTCTGTGTTTGTCTCTTTGTAACTCAACTTGCACCACCGGTCGATCGTTTGTTTGATCGCGAGAACCGAGGAGGTTTTTACCCCGCGGTTCTAGCTATCGTTCACGGATTTTCCCCATTTTTCTTCAATCTATTGTGTACCTTTTTTCCCTTACGAAACCCAGCACTCGGAAAATCATCTTTCTGCCCGTTTGTCGTGCCTTTTACGTCTAGACTTTTCCACGCTTCATATTCCTGTGTGCTCGATGTCTCTTCATTCATGGCTCTCCGTGTTTTTACTGCTTCAATATCGCTGTGTGTGAGTGTGTATGTGTCTAAATGTATCTCTTCGTACTAGCAGGTACCGCATTCCACCGCTTAATAGCTGTTTTAGCATAAGTTCATTAAGTTCATTTGTGTTTGATCGCTTCTTACAATGTCCATAGCGGTGTCCACCTCTTCTTCGATTTTTCGCTTCCTCTTCCACATCTCTCAATGTGCGTTCCGTGTATGTGCACGTGTCCCATATGTGTGAGCCAGATATGCTTTGTTCATTCTACAAATATATAATTCAAACGCCAGATTAGTCAAGTTCTTTCGGGATCAAGAATAAGGATCAAATTAAATTAGAAGTATTTTTACCGGATGCCGTCACCAATTTGTATCTGAGTTCCGGCCGCCCAGACTTTCCGTTGAAGCTAGCAAATGTATACGCTTGTACGCTGTAAGCCGGCCTGTTCATGCTTCTCGAATCTTACGTCTTGCCTAAACCATCTCGATGTGTCACGTACGTTTGAGTCTGCGCTAAGGCGACCGATTTTGGGTCCTTTCTTCGTTCATTGTTTTCGCTCTGTATCCGTGTCGTTTTTTGAATGTTTTTTCTTCTTACTATCATGACATGTTCGTGCCACCTTTCACTTCGTAGAACTTGTGGTAAACGAGGTCGAGTATCGCTCGCTCGTGATTATGATATGCTTCCCCTATTACTGCTCCACGTAATCACCGTGTGCTCTCCCCTACTCTACTAACTTGTGCGGGGAGCATAATTTTGGGTTATTGGCCTGCAAACGGTTTTACTTAACTGGTTGCTGATATAGCTTCGAGCCCCACAACCTGACGACCTGACCTACCGTCCTCCGATTTCTAGGTTCGTCTCCACCGGACACAACCCCCTTCTTGAAGGAGCGCAGAGTTTAGGGTGCTTTGGCATGGAAACGATCCTAGCTTCTCAGCTTCCTGATACGCCAGCTACACGCTCCCGATTCCCGCGCATTGCCGCGTGAGTCCATCCTGTGTTGTCCGGTCGGCTGACAGACGCTGGTGACTGGACCATCGTGCTTCCACAGACTACTTCCACGCTTAAAGCGAGCCCCACCGATCGTGTGTACCACCGAGTTCCCACCCCTCACAGGGAGTCCAGCAGACTGTTTGTTGCTTTCCGTTTCCATTTGCGGCCAGGCAGTGTACAAAACAGGTTCCGTATCCGTTATCCAATCCAAATGAATTCTAAATGAGGCTTTAATGACAATTTCGCTAGCTTATACGCAGTTCCCGCAATATATAGCCGATAGTCGATAGTAACCGTGTTGACAACAGACACTAACAACCCTAACGGCGCCCCCGCCCAAAAATAGGCATCGAAAAGAGTGCTTTAAAGACATGAAACAGAATCCTTGCCAAAGCTACTAAACTAGTTCATGCAACAAAGTTCAACATGATATAACAACGAAATCGCTCACACATCCGTACTCAACGCACACACGTGCTACACACACGCAAATAAGCACACGCTCCCTACCTTCTGTTGCTCCCTCTAATAACCCCTTACTAAACTAAACGAACTAATGTATATACTTTGCTTTTTGAGTTGCGGAAACCCTCCCTGAAAAACGACTTTGTTTGGTTTTGTATTTTGAAACGATTCACTAACGGTCCAGCCCCTCCCCCTCCAGCGGCATGCTTCAACATAGCATTATCCGTTCACTTCGCATCGTAAGGAAAGTGTGATAAAAGGTGATCGCGATCCTCGCACACATGAATGTTGTGGCGAAGCTAAACACAACAAAGTACAAACAGGGTGGGGAAAGAGCTATAATAGCGAGAAGAAGATTTTGAGCTTTTGAATTTTGTAAATGCAGTTCACGCCCCGGCAATGCTCGATCCGCCTTCTACCTTGCAACCCGCCCTTTACCACCCTTTAAACACACACGTCCTTGCCCAACTCCACACTATTGCTGCGTCCCACAAGCAACACAAGAAACGCTCCTCAACATAGACCTTCGATCGCCCCCACCGGGTGATTGATGATCGTTTTTGATTCTTTTTCCGCATGTCAATTACAATCTTCCACGCAACACGCTCATCATCATGATCATCATCAACTACATCAACTTCATCTACTACTACTTCACACCAATGGCTGATCATCATTAAACACCTACCGATGTACAACACACTCCGATCGTTTTCACCGATCTTCGCAACTGTCAACTGTGCAACTCCATCATCTACTATCTTGATAATCAACACTGTAATACACACACGGACACATACACCCCCAAACGCCGTACCAAACGATGAAAAACCAAAATGTACTAACTACAATCACTCCCAACACGCCCCATCTCCCACAAAACACTCTGCAACACACACACACAATCTGTATCCTACTACTGTATGCCTGCCACTCCAATATGTGCGCCGGCCTGCGGGGGGCTTGGCTTGTGCGGGGGAATGCGAAATGTGGTTGTGAACAGTATTCTTTCCCCACTACGATGGACATCTGCCGCCCGGTGTCGTGCACAAGCCGCCGATGCGCTACTTTTCAGAGGGTTCAGACGACTCAGATAGTATCCCGTCACAGCATGCCATGCGCCACTCGCTAGGTAAGCATAAAACGTCGCGAACAGCAACGCCATCATTTTGGGAGCAGCACTGGCGGGGCGAGCCTACTGGGGTTACATGGCTGGCCGGAAAACTCGCTCCCTCTCTCTCATCTCTTTCTACCTCGCCGTACGAACGAACAGTACTCCATTAGTAGGCCATTGCTATCACGATCGTAGTAGCACGTTGCGTGAGGATGAGAACGAAGCGTCCATTGAGTTCACTTTTCATGCGCGCTACAGTGGAAGATGATCTGCTACCGTTTGTGGCTTGTTCCTTTACGATATCCCCCAGTTTCTAGGATTTGTTGCGTTTGTCTGTAAATCAATCCGTTTGTTCAGGCTACTTCAGGGGACCGATTCATGAACGTTTGCGTTTATCTGCGTTTCGTTGTTTTGTTTTGTCTGGATCATGCACATATTCCAAACACAACAGCACCTCCTCATCCCCTTTTCGTATGATATGTCTTTGATGAGCACGCACGATCGACCCACTTGTTTATGTTTCGCACGTTCCAGCATGTCGGAAAAACGACCGACCATCGTGCTGTGCTGTGTCGTCGAGGCCATCAGCCATCAGCTAAAACGTGTCGAGTAGCCGAGGGTCTAACCGAACCGACCCGACCAGCACATTGCACATGCTCCTCATTCGAGGATCTCTTTCCGTAGCTGCACTGTTACCGTACGATATTTAGTTTAATGTTTTAGTTTTTTGTTGTTTTTTTTTTTTCATATGCATTTGAGATCTGCGAAACGCCTTCAACTGCAACCGATTTAGTGAAACTAAACTTACGAAATAGATAAATCTAACTAAACTAATGTGCAACTAACGCAATAGAACCTTCTTGTATGATGCATTAGGCTGGAATGAGTTAAACCAAAACATAGTATTAATTGCCTTGCATACTAAACTAGCGGTTAGAAGAACCAATCCCACTGTCCACAATCGCGCCTAGCGAGCCGCCCAGGAACGCAAATAATGCAGAAGAAAATACATTTTGATTCCGTGAATGTGAGCCCCTAATGCAAATGCACTTTTTTCCTATATGTTTCCATATGTTGGCACAAACCATATTGTCAAAGCCATTCAACAGTATATTGGTGTCTGCGAAAACCCCGAGCGAACCTCATTTATCTTACCAACCGCTTCGTTTCTTTCAGATTTCGACGAAATGCACATGACGACTCACGAATGGAGTGAAAAGGTTGGTAGCGGTGCCAGTTCTGCAGCGTACGTCAACTCACGTTCAGCTTTTCCATTCGCAGGACAACACTCAGTGGCAAGAGCAGTTCGCGGCCTGGAGTCTTCACTCGCAAAACCAGTAAACTCCAGGCGCGTATCGCGAGACCAGCATGTCTGTGTCGAGAGTGTTCAATCATCGTCCATAATCGTTGGCAGCGTAAATGATTGATTTTAGTGTATCACTAAAGTGCACGATTACATGCCGCGTACAAATCATAGGCATAATCCATTCCTATCGCGCTTGTCCGATTTAATTTTGGCTTAGCACAGCAGAAGGATCGGATGTTTTAATCGCCTGGAATGGCAAAAAGAAAATGGCAGGTAGCGCAGGGCAAAGCATAAACTTCATACATTCCAGAGGTTCAATGTGTTTGCAAGAGTATTTGCGAGGGTTATTGGCAAACACACACAGCCACACACACTTCCGAAATACGCTTCCGTTGTGGAGGCACATAGGGATTAAGGATTCGTTGCAATCATAGGATCAGCCCTATCTTGCCAGCATACAACGCATCTCAAACTGGATTTCATTTAGACACACCGTGCACGTGCACATCTTGCCTACACCATTTCAAATCTTTCATTAGCGTCTTCCAAGTGTTGAGCCAATATTATTGGCATTTTTTTTTCTTTTGTCCATTTGCATAAGCTAAGTTTTACTGTTTACCCAGTCAAGAGATTTCATACCGTTACAGGGATACAATTTTAAGTTCGCATTCGTTTACTGTACACGAATTATATTTTAAATAAAAAGGAAACACCATTTTTGTTGATTTATCATAATCTTGTGTTTGGCTTATGTTTGTGTTCTCCCTCTGATCCCTCTGATTGGCTATTATCCGCCCCGGAATGACACATTTCACACCTTCTCGGTTACCATCATACTAGGACCAGCATTAGCGTAGCATGTTTGTAGAGAAACAAAACATAGGAAAATTTTCACTCGCTCGATAGCGAAATAGCAAAAAAGGGGAGCCCTAAGATCAACCTTAGGTAGATGTTGCTGCGAAAACAAAGCATATCTCACGCAAAGCGAAAAAGCCCGAGCTCCATGTGCTCCAGAGCTCCTGATCATCTTTTCCCCTTCATATCATACATCATACATGCACGAGCAGTATCCGCGCATTTTTGCTCTCCTACATGGCACCTACAATCGAAACGTTTCTCCTCTAACCCATCATACCATTCAACCATTTAAACTTGTGCGGTTAGCAGCAACAGCAGCTGCCGTGTCGATCATGAAAAGACTCGATTACAAAACAAAAAAAAGGAAGAGAACTTGAGCGAACTATACGAATTGTAAATACGGAACCAAATTAGGAAAAACGTTCATCAAACTTTCCGGCGAAATCGGAAAAATGCCGTCGAAATTGCAAATTCTATACGTACGATAGAGGTTCAAACAGTTATCAAGTGTAGAAGAAAGCATTCTCGACCCGATATAGTCAAATTCGTGTTTCGCGATCGTGGCGAGAGGGCCAAAAGAAACAACAGTATTCCAAAATTCCCGGTAACCGTATTTATGCCCCCCAAAAGCGAAATAGTAAACCGATAATGGAGCGAGATAAATTAAAAGCGAGAATAATCAATTTAGAGACAAATATACATAGAACAGTGGTCGTGTGGTATTTAGAACAGCAAACGGTGGTTACACATTCCGTTCCATGTTCGGCCAGTTATAGTAACGAAATTGACGACTTATAAGACGCACACACAACACATGGCATTTAAATTTAAAACGTAAACGTACCATTAATTATCTACCAACCACCAACAATGGTGAACTATCTTTGGCGTAAAAGGGATCCAACGAATATTTGGCTAAAGGACTTAGCAAACCGGACAGTCTCCCTGGGTCTACAGGTGGCATCATAACACATACCATGTAGCTAGCAAACAACGATATTCACGAATTTCGAACGACCTTGATCAAGAGGAACATAAAAAGCAGTGAAAGAGAGAGAGAGAGAGAGAGCAGATCGTTTAAACTACGAGACGGAGCAAAAAACCTTTTTCCCGGTTCCTTTCCTTAACTCCATTTAAGCTTGTTTCCCATATACCTGAAACTACTATTACTACTCTCGATATTTACATTTACAAAGCTTCAACAGTTGAGATGGAACCACGCAATCCTGCTTTGTCCCTTTTCTCGTGGATACAAAAACAAACGGTCGTTGTTTTCGACCTTTAGGAACTGAATGGCAATGAATCGACGACATGGCATAACGATGATCTCACATGTAATCCGCGGTCGTTATTCCACCTACTACCAACAACCACATGTAGATAGAAGAGCATTTTAAACCGTTCAAAGCAAACATGCATTAAGTAGTCCAAATGGGGTGCAGGATTGAGTGTTAGCAGCACATCCGTTTAGGTTCCAGATGGTGCAAGATCGCGACCGCGATGGGGATGTGCTGTGTGCGAATGTACGCACGTATGCAGTTATGAAGATACCCTTTTCTTAGTATTATTATTCCAACAGATTCACCGAAGACAAGCGTTCGCGGAATGCTACGGCAACGGAATGGACTTTCAAGGAAGTGACAATCCGCTTAGTTGGCGACTGTTCTACCTAGTTCTGCAACGGCTTGTTGCTAAACATCCACAGTTAAATGCAGACTTGATTGGTTCAGAGTGGTATTCAGCGAACGATGCTTGGGCAAAGAAACTTCACAAATACGGATGAAGCAAAAGCAAGCCTGGCAGATCTACTGCTGTAACTAAGTAGAACACTCAACGGTTAAGCGCCTGATGCAAGGATACATAGCATGAAATTGCAAGGATTTGGTAGTTTTTGTGTGAGAGACCGAGAGAGAGAGCGAGGGAGTAGACGCGTGGCATGTAACTCTCATCTCACTGTTATCGATCAAAATAAAGACTAACTGATAGTAACGTACCTTACCCTTCGACACATGTCTTCGCATTCTGTGATATCTTCGTAACTATGCCAATAGAGGTGAACCGGAGGATTCTTCAGGTTTACGCCGTCGGTGGCCTTTTGTGACTGGCCACCGGTCGGAGGTTTATTTCAGTCTTCCGAAAGAAGAACATCTCGCGAGCTGCCCGGACTATGGTTTGAGTGTTCTGTGACAGCCTACGGACGAGACGCCTCGCTTCCGAACGTCTTCCGACGCGTTCGTCGCTTGCTTCGCCTCTTCCTGCTTCTTAATCTTCAACCATCGACGTCATCGCATAGCGTTGACCTCATGGCCAACTAATTGCGAAACGAACAAAAAAAATCTAACAAATGGAGCAACTGTCTGCTGACTCGTACGGTTGATGAGGTGTTGATGAGGGCTTCATTGTGCGAGTGGGGTGGTCCAAGAACCGGAATTAGGGTGAACTGCTTTGCTGGTAGAACGAGTGCACGATGATTCGTGTTCACAGTACATTGGCTGCTTATGCCACAAGCTTTGATCGCGTCACGAACGCAACGTACGCCACGAAGCCAACCAGACCGGTAGCCAGGATTTCCGAGTTGATCCACGGACCCTTGTAGGCACCCGGGAAGTGAACCGTCACGGTGGTCAGGGGTTTCACCGAGTTCGTATCCTCACCGGCGCGCTGTGCCTTGCGAACGGCAGCGAACGACTCTTCGTCGAACAGGCGAATCTGGTACTTGCCGCTGCCGGCCTTCTTGATTTCCTCATTCCAGCTCACCTACGAAAAGACACGGCGGCATGTAAAAACCGGTGCATCGGGGACGGGATCGAGCCTCTCACCTGGTATTTGTTTTCTCCGATGCGTACAACCGGGGCCAGCTTGCCCAGCACTTCGGCGAAGAGCGGCAGCTTCTCGCCCCCGGCGTTGGAGCACTTGAGCGTGAACTCCGTTACGAATCCGATCTGGCTCACGATCGTCGCGTCGGTCGTAGAATAAAAGTTGGTTTTCACATCCGGATTCGTGCAGGACGTGGCTGCGCTAAAGCTAACGGCCGCACAGCACAGCACAATCGATACGAGCACAAACTTGACCATTTTCTAAGTCTTTCCACACTTTACGATGAAATTACGGAGCGAGAAAAACACGGAACCGGTCCGAACGATTTGTTGAAGATTTTTGATTTCTTTTCTTGTTTTCTGCACGCCACGTTGTTGACATTCGCCTCCACGTGGCAGTGTTGCCGTGCTGCCGTGGACTCCGTAGCTCGCTTTACCAGCACTGCATCGCATTTCAGCCGTATAAGAACCGTATACCAGAACAACGGTTGCGAGTTTCGAAAACCCTTGTGGTACGACCGAGAGGAGAAATTTGAAAAATAACGCAACACATTTTCACGTTTTCTTCCAGGAAAATTATTCAAGATTTCATTACTGAATGGCTTTCGTCTGCTTTATTGAAATGAATGGAAAAATAGTCGAAAGGAGTAACAATCGTGATTCAAATAAAAAAAATCTCTGGCCTCTCGTGCCCCTTTCTAGTCTGGGCTGTATCCTTTTTAGTGTATCCTTTTCCTACTCCATAAACGACACCTAGTACACGTCCATTCCGGCGCACATGCACAGGCAGTTCAGATTAACTCCCTTCCGGTCGCGGGCACGTAATTCTAGCCAGCGTTTCTGATTCGGAACAAACATTTCCGGTGGCAGTGGCGCTTTCTCGTCGGCAGTTTCTGAAACAAACATTAGAACATTAAACACCGTCTTAAACGCCTGGCTCAATTTCGTACCATCGGTCTTTTTGCCCGCTTTCGATGGACTTGGCAGAATGGATATCGTTTCCTCCGGTTTACGCAACAACAGCTTCCCTACTCCTTCGCACATCCGCAGCACCTCGTGGTGGGACAACGTGTCCCGTATCCGTTCATCCAGCGCGGTGCACGCATTTATCCACTCGGCTACACCATCGAAATCCTTCAACAGATTCAGCGCACCGGAGCTACTGAACTTGGTCTTTTTCATGTAGATGTGATCGAGCCATGCTTCGCAGATAATTTTAAGCGTCAGCTTCAGTATTTCGATGTCCTTCGTTGCCTGTATGACGGGCAGATAGATCTGGTTGAAGAAGTACGCCACGTACTCGTTCGCACGCTCCTGCAACACCTCCGTTTGCCAGTGTTTGAAATATGGAAAGCAGAGCGTCAACGAGGCCAGACTCGTGGTACGGCAAACGGCGGCCAGCACATCGATACACTCGGTGCAGGTTGCCTTGAGTTTGATGATGTTCTCCTTGATCTCGGACACGAGCTTCGCCCGCAGTGCCACACAAACCTGCACCTGCACTTCCAGCGGATCGTTGGCCGATAGCTCCGGGACGCGAATGTACTGTAGCTGCTCCAAACACAGCCCGATATCGTTGTGGACCACCTTGAAGAACATCATCATGTTCCAATCGGTACACAGCGATCGTGCCTTGTTCGCCGCCCAGATACGCATCGAATGGATGGAATGATCGAGCCGATGCAGAACCGGAATTTGCTCCACCAGCGGCAGCTCGTTGGCGATCGTTCCGATATCGCACGTGTTCGATAGCTGCACCAGCTGATACAGCAGCTCACTCCATACCTTTCCACACACCGTTCCTTCCACCTTCAACGAGAGACACTGATAAGTAAGATCACCAATGATGCGCCAACAGCTCCCCATGCTTACCTTCACATTTTTTCCACAGAACTCATTGTTCTCGAAAGGATAGTCAACCGGAAGGCTCGAGGAAACGACGGCCAACCGAAACTGCTTGTCCCAGATCGTGCTCGTCACGTGCACCGTGAGCGTTTCACCCAAACCCTTCAGCGTCGACAGTATCGGTTCGGGGGCCTCATCCACCTGCAGCAACGAAAGCCAATCCCGCAGATACTTTGCACAGGCCGGTGGACGGCATGCCAGCGGAGATGCACTCCACCACAGCACCACATGCTCGAGCGTTCCCCCCACCTGGGTCCATAGGCCCCGACTACCCCGGTTAACCCACTTGATGAGCTCGGCCTTTGTCAGCTGCCGATCGAACGCCGACGGACAGAACTTGATCACCTTCATGATCACATTCGCGACAAAGATCTCCTCGTCGGCGATCAGATTTTCCAGCAGATCCATACCATCGGGCTCGTTAACGAGATAGTTAAAGGAGTTGTACGCGACCGCTTCCGCCGCCATTTCGTTGAAAAAGTTTATCGCTGGATCCTGGCGGAACGGAAAGCAATGATTTAGTACAACTCAATCGTTCTGTTGTGCCGCGCGCTACTCACATTGTGTTCGGTTTCGTTCAGCTCACGTGCTTCCGGTCGTATGATCGGTGTTACGACTACCTCCCTCCCAGGGATCACCTTAGACCGTGCATGGATATCACCGCTGGAGATCATGTTAACACTTGCCTTGCGCCTAATGTTCATCTCCTCCTGTATCGGATCCACGTGTCTGCCATCCGGTCCTTGCAGGTTCGAAGTTAAGGCACGCAGTATCTCCACGCTCGAGCTATCGGATTCGTCGTCCTCGTGCGCCACCGTTAATGCACCCTTGCACGTGGTCAGCAGACAGTTGATCAACGTGCTGCAACACTCTTCAGCCCGCTGCCTGGTGATGATCTGCAGGATCATGCCAATATCCATCTTCTTCGGTGCGGACATGAGCGGAGGAAATGAGTTGCTACAAATCTGGGCATTCGTCTGGGTGCGTGCTTGCGTTGTCTTCTGAGCCAGGATGACGCTCTCGTTGTGCAGCGTACACAGCAGAAGCGCACCATCAACCACCACCTCCGAGCTGAACGTTGCGGCCAGCATTAGCTTAATCTGGAACGGCGTAGAACGACGTCTAGGTATCAACCGTTACTCCAACATATTACACCTGCATCGCACCTACCATCTTGTTGATGATGAAAATGAGCTGAAAGTTACGCTTCCGCAGATTCTGGCGTATCAGATGTGCCTTCCGGTTGAGCAGTATCTTGAAGAAGCTCCGCTCGACGTTTTTGTCCGCGGACGAGGCCGACATCCGTATTAACCGCGTCTGCACGTGGGCCGACCGTTCGAAGCATTCGCGACTTTGTTGTAGCAACCGTTCGAATTCCTGCGGATTGGGCGTCGGAGTTTGTTTATTTTGCGAAAACGCGAAACACGAAGGCGCGCCCGGACACACACGAACGTCCCGAAGGACGACTATACTAGCGGTATACTAGGTGTACCCTTCTCGCCCGCGCCACCGCAGAGAAGCCCTATCCGAAGGATAACTTGGAACTGGCGATGGGTGCTGTGCTCGTGTATTTCGATTCCCGACCAATCCCTGGGCCTTTCTGGGGGGTATAGACCATCATTTCATTGAACTTCGTAAAATTGAGACATTCGAGGCCGCCCAGTCACATTCGGGCGCCATTGGCTTTCTTCAGGGGAGCTGACCCCGCTGAACTGAGCAGCCTAACCATCCCGTCAGTACCAACGCTGCACACGCGAATTCACCCCATCAACCGTCCTAACCGATCTCTGTTTCTTTCTTTCCCACGCTATCACGCGTTTCAATGTGGGGGGTATTGTAATAAAAAAGGCCACTTTACTGCAGCTGGAATGGGGGGTTAGACATTGGGTCAAGGATGTTTCGGTGAAAGTTTGGCCCTGTATTCGTCATGTGCAGGGCCACCAATCGATCATGGTCCTCAGACTTAACGGTTATATGGGTATTTTCAATGGTTCTAGTTGGTGTAAAATGTTGTGCTCCTAAACCAGGTCAACCGTAGTACTCCAGGGGAATATCTTGAAGTCTCCAGAACATTCCAAACACCCAGGTTTGTAATCAACATGGAATCCCTATCGCTTAATCCTTGTAAATTCCATCGTTTCCACTGGATTTATGCGTTTCATTCCTTCTCGTAACAAAAAGCCAAAGACAAGCGCCTTCTGTAGCTTCACCAACACGCGGACATTCCTCTAGTGATGATTAATGCAACCCATTATGCGGCAAAACGATTCCACCACGTAACAATGGCGGGACACACGCTACCATGGACAATTGGGGAACTTCTTGGCGGTTCCTTGCTCGAAAGTTGTTCATATTCAGTTCAGCATGCTCCCTGGTACTTCGGGATGTGGAAAAGTCATTCCCGGAGTTGACTTCTCACAAAAAGATAGCAATAGTTCTGCGACACGCAAGGCATCCTCTGTTCAAACGGCCAGTGGTGGTGATGAACGATAATGGTTCCACGCCATGAAGACCTGCGCTCCCTTTAGATTGTCCTTCCAAAGAATGCACTTTTGGTCATAACGGAGAATGAACCTACCCACTATTAGCAATAAAGAGTACTAATAGCTCAATAACAAGACCGCAGATGACGATTCCGATGGTTGCCACGTGCCACGGGAAGGTCGTGAATCGATGAAGCCAGCTGGGGAGCTGCTGACGAGTCTCCGAGCCTCGTGCGGCCGAAGCCAGGCGCTACTTACATAGTAGTCTGGCAGATCGATGTTGATGTCGGTTGCAAACTTTTTGCCCAATATCCGCAATTCCCGTTCCAGCTGGCGGGATTGCTCGAACAGTTTGATCACCTCCTGGTGCTGTTTGGGCAGCCACTTCGATGTATTCATCGTGCTCTGTGCGTGGCTACCGGGTGGCTGGTTGGCACACTCACTCACTTCCCGATAGAACCCACGCAGAGTTCGGTCATCGCAGAGTCACACGCGCCACTCTCTGGGACTCTTCTGGCCACACTGTAACTGTACCGAGCCTACAAACCGGGCGTACCGTAGTGCCACATTATCCGTACACGTTGACGGCTGATCGGAAACTGAACTGAAACCGAAAGTTGCGGGAATAGAACACTTCGGTGGCCGCATCCATCCTTCGTGTGCCACCGACCGTCGGCCATGATATTGACAACCTTGAATTTCCGATCAAACGCGCGCTGCACGAGGAGTGTTTCCGTTTCCTTTATCGATTAAGCAGATCCGCGAGGTCCTTTCCAGTCATTCTTTTCTTCCGCAGCACCCTACCCGGGGGCTCCGTGGCCAAGGAAAAGTCAAGTTTATCCATCGTGCATATCCTGCAGGCACACGATGGCCACGTTGCTTCGGCAAAGGATCGATTGGTCGCTTTATGCCAACCAACTAGTCCGTTACCACGGTAATGGGAGAGCCGAGTTTCAGCGAAGACTAGACTAGTAACTGGTTCGGTCGAACGGTTGGTAGGTTGGATGGCTGGTCGGTCGGTCGGCCAGTTTCATTGTAACCCAAGTAGGCTGCAGGTGCAATTTCTCAAATACCTTTCGTCCTCCCAGGACGAACGAGATTACAGAAAAACGACAAACGCTTGCTTTACTCAGTGGTTTTATACATTTTCGTTTAATAATTTATCGATCAATTTTACACAGAGAGCGAGCACGTCGGGGATCTATACTCGCCCACGGCTCTTCTTCCACAGCGAACCCACACTTCGCCCGTGTCCTGTTACAATTACGCGCGCGCGTTCTCCTTACGACCATGGTCTCCCAATCCCAATCCTGATGGGCTTTCTGCCCCATCTGTTCGCCGCACCTGCTGCTACACATCTAGAGTTATGTTTGTAAGTATAAGTAGAGAAGATTCTCGATTGATTGGCATCGGATCGACGACGCGCGATACCGCATCGTGGGTAGCATCGTGCACGTTTGTTTTATAAATAAAATCAATCTTACTAATCAAACAAACTGGCTAAAAATATAAAAAAACAAACAATCAAAAGATAAAAAACGCAAGCATTACAGTAAAACAAAGTAAAATAAAGAATAACACAAAAAATCATCCTCACAATCCTATAGGGACCGATCGTATCGTATCTCAATCCGATAGCTGATGCGGCCCATTTCTTTCACTGTCACATTACGGGCCCTATTGCGAGTGTCTTGTTTTGCAAACGAGACTGCCTTACTACTGCTGAAAAAACTTAGCAGTCTTGTTTAGCTTTTATGAATGAACTTGTGATTTTTTACAGCCTGATTTCAAAACAAATACTAATACTACCAAATTAATCACCAACACAATTAAAAACCAACATCTTTCGCTCCAATGGCAACTACGACCAAGCCGAAAAAATATACCATTTTCAGTCTCGTTTTCAAGACTCAGAGTCTGTTGCCAAAACCTACCAGACTCTGAGTCTTGAAAACGAGACTGAAAGCCGCGTTGCCATTGGACCGAAGGATGTTGTTTTTTAGTGGTGTTGGTGATTAATTTGGTAGTATTAGTATTTGTTTTGAAATCAGGCTGTAAAAATTCACTAGTTCATTCATAAGAACTAAACAAGACTGCTAAGTTTTTTCAGTAGTAATACGGCAGTCTCGTTTGCAAGACAAGACACTCGCAATAGGGCCCTACGTTTGCCATTCCTACCCCTTACACTACCACTGCTGCTCGCATGTATTCCACTTGGTTTTGGTGCCAACAAAAAGATGGCCAACACCTTGGCTCGTGAGTGAAGCGGTGGACACCGCCACTCGTCCCTAAATAAATAGAACATAAAACTAAGTTGTACCCTACACACTCCCGATCCTGCCGTCGTCCATGGTACAGTGTGATGGCAAGCGGATCTCTAACATGGCAGCGACCGTTTTCGTTTCCGCTTCCGCTCTCTTTCGCGCTTTCTTTTGTTATACTAGCTAAAAAATCTACAAACCTCTTATTATCAAATGTTGTCAGCGCTTTTTCATCGCTTATCCTTTCAACGTCGTTCGAGTTTCGACGAACTATCATCCTCGCCGTATATTGGGGGCGTACATGAGACTTTATACGGTTGTGTATTAGTATGCTGTTTTTTTGCAGTAATATTTGCGCAATCCAACGTATGTATTATCCAACGAGGCTTCTTATCAAGTCTATGGTAAAGCCGCACAGTCACTGGAATCATAGTGGATCGTGGTGTCATGGTTAGGCTACAGCCATGTAGTAGCAAGGTTTAGAAGCCTTGGGATATTGTGTGGTGGAGGGGCAATGGCATCTGAACTTATTTTTCTCCCCAAAGATCTTACAGTTTCTTATCGTTCATACCGCCGTTTGGAAACCTCTGGGTCCCAAAAACCGAAACGCCTCGATCGTTCGGTAGTATATAGATCGATCGTTTGAGGGACGAGTGGCAGCATTATTAACAATTCAAGTAACGAAATGAATTACTACGGAAATGTAAGCTCTAGCGTAGATAGTGTGCCAAAGTGAGCCAGCTGTGTCAGCTACAAAACAGCAACCGGCACCTAATGTGCGGTGGAACGTTAGCTGATTTGAACTCAACACAAATACCGGCATAAACTTAACGATCAAGTAAAATCAGCTCCTCCGAACGACCATTGATATTATAAAACGGGTCGTAAGTATGACCTTTTCGCTTCGCAACCGAATGCAGAGGGCGCAATATTTACGCTATCTACGCGGCTTGACAATAAGAAAACATTTAAAACTTCTTCTAATCAATATTTTTGCTACAATGAAATTGTTGGCGGTGTCCTTAGTGCTAGGATGAATCGTATAGAGAGTCATGTCCCAGCCCTGAACAGGAACTACTAAGCTTAGCTCTGTCATGGTTGCAAAAGTTCATCCCTTCAAGGTCTGTTCGTGGTTCCTACTATTTTCTGGGATGGAGAGCTGCAAAAATCAATTTAGAACAATGATAACGGGACTAGATGAGAATTACACAAGGTAAGGTAAGAGCTAGATATGCGCATCATTCAAACCTTTCCTCCTACGAGTTCTACCGGCAGAAAGTACCTGGTATAGGGGTGCTAATTATAGTTTATGTTGTTGTTTTTTTTTTCAGTATCCACGGTTCCTTCTGCTCCTTGCATCCTACGATCGACCTCACCGTACAGTTATATCAAATACAGATAGAGATGTGTATATATATAGATTCCACAGAGATGTTGCACTTAGCAATTCCTCTAATCCAATTCCAGTTCACTTCAAAGGATCCACAAATTGTCGGGTTTTCTCTTACACGTCTAGGTTCTTAAAAACTATTTTGATTCCCTAGAACGTTATCATACGGTTTCCGCTTCTTTTTGTATGTGTTGTATGTATTCTCGCTTGCATTTCTAGTTGCTCTCAGTCGCATACCACTGGCTACAACAGTTTTGTAGTTTCTCGGCCAAATATCAGATTATACAAAGATCCAAGAGAGTAATGAAGCTTCTTTTTCTTCTTTATCAGCCAATTTCATCATCCATTTCACCGATTCAGATTCAGTTTGCTCAAAGTTAGTTGCATTAGATTCACAGGCGCGTGATCCGTCAACGTGTGGTCGATTATAAAACTAATCCTGCAACATCGGTCGCGTACCTGATCATATCCACAAATCTACTCTAGGTGACATCGCGGTAGTAGCCATGGCTAGAGTTCCTTTCGTATTTACACACTTCGCTCAGAGCGCATCGTTGGTTCTTCTCACCGATTCCGCGACAGTTCGCTAGTGATGCTAGAAGGATCATCGGTGGAAGGCACACGTACGTACACAAACACACAAACAAACAACACATATAGAGACCTAGCGTCTATCGGCGCTTCTTCTTATTGCGTCGCTTGCGTATGTACCGTTCGCGCCAACTTATCCTCAGGCTGATCTTTTCGCTGTCGCTGTCGTCACTGTCGTCACCGTTTTTCCTATTGGGTAAGTATAACAATTCAAATAATCTTTAGTTTCAACCGTCTATGCCGGATGAGCCACGTGGGTGAAGATGAAGCAAAACGAAGTTACTACAAATTTCAAACGACACGTTTTTCGAAAGTTTCTGGTCAGAGGTTGTTTTTGTTTGTTTGTTTTGGATCCAAATTAGCCGTCCATGGAATAGGTTTGATACTACTCCCTTTTTTGATTTCCTTTCTGTGATGCCAATTTACAATCGCTTTCGCTCTGTCCTTTGCTCTCGCACTCTGTCTCTCCATCTCGTATTCGCTCTCGTCAGAGGAAAAGTTATGAGCCCCGAAGAACCGGATATGCGTATACGAGGCAGCTACTACTACCGGTCATGTTGATGCAGTTGGTCGATGAACGAAACTGGATGATGATGGTCTGGATGATGAGATTATGCTGGATGATGAGTTTGAGGCGACCACCTATGCTATTTGCAGGCACGATGAAAGTCAATCGGGTCTGTCTTCGCAGCAGATATGATGTATAAATGTGTGTACAGTAGGAGTGTCATGGGAAGCACATG
>NC_064874.1:22581902-22601902 GCF_943734745.1 Anopheles darlingi | reverse complement strand
TTGCCGCCACCGTCGAGTGCAAAGGATGACCGCCGAAGACGAAGCATCGACTGGTGGAGCCCCCCCACAAACGGCGATTTTGGTTTTCATTTCGTGCAATTCAATGTTACCCAGAAGGCCACACATTTGGTTAAGAAGTTTTAAGGTTTGTGAGTTTTCATGGCATTTCGCAATCACGTGGCGATGCAATCCGCCCCCCCCGGAAGCGGTCGAACATTGGTGTTGACGATGAGCAGTAGAGTGGAGTAGATGTGGTATTAGGTCGGGGGGCGGGGTTTACGGTATCCCAGCCCATCACGGTTGCAACAAGTTTATGGTAAGTTTTGGTTAGTAGATGATTGTTCGGGATGAATGGAATTTAGAGAAAAAGAAAAAAAGAAAATCACTATTCACTCGGTTTCGCGCGGGCACACACATGGCCACGGCACGGCAAGCACACCAGCATAAATATATGTATAGTATATCATCAGGCACGCACATGAGACAAATACACACAGGAGAGCACACTGCTAACAGGGTAGGTAAGTAATTCCGGGGCGAAGAAGGTAGATACTAAAGAAAGGCCAATGTCAGCAATCACACCCTGCACTATTCATCATGTATATACAAGCGAGCCTCTCTTTCTCATACACACACACACACACACACACACACACACACACACACACACACACACACACACACACACACACACACCCGGTTGTCATTGGCGGAGACTTCAACGCTTGGGCCGTTGAGTGGGGTAGTAGAGCCACCAACCAGAGGGGCTTCAGCCTGCTGGAAGCTGTTGCCAAGCTGGATGTGGTTCTGGCGAACGAAGGGTCGACCAACACCTTCCGGCGTGAGAACTACGGGTCGATTATCGACGTAACGTTCGCTAGCCCGTCGCTAGATGCCGGCACGAATTGGAGAGTCTTGGAACAATTCACGTACAGCGACCACCAGGCGATCCGGTACAGGCTAGGCCAACGGACTCCCGTGCCAGAGCTATACCGGAATCCAGCAGGCAGAAGGTGGAAGATAGGGGCGTTCGAGCACGATCGATTCGTTGAGGCGCTTACTGAGGGGGGCATGAGCCAAGTGTGCGACGCAAAGGACCTCATGAGGGTCCTGGTAGCCGCATGCGACGCAACCATGCCGAGGATAGTAGAGCCAAAGAACTGTCGCCAGAAGGCCTACTGGTGGAACGCGACCCTCGCCACCCTCCGCAAGAGCTGCCTAAAAGCTAGGAGACAGCTACAGAGGGCGAAGAGCGATCAAGCGAAGGAGGATCGCAGGAACACCTACAGAGCTGCGAGGAGGGCCCTCAAGCGGGAGATTAAAAAGAGCAAACGCGAGTGCTACCGAGCACTATGTAGAGAAGTGGATGCCAATCCGTGGGGTGGATCGGCCCGCAAATTCATGGCGAGGACGACAGGGCCACTGGTAACAAGAGTGATGTGCCCGGAAAAGCTCACAGCCATCGTGAAGGAGCTATTCCCTAGCCGTGACGAAGCAGCATGGCCGTGCGCTCCGGACGCGGCACACGAGCCGATCGATGGCACGGAGGTTACGGTGGAAGAGCTGCTAGAGTGCGCGAAGAAACTGAAGGGGAAGAAGGCTCCAGGTCCAGACGGCGTGCCGACAGTGGCGCTGAAAGTGGCCGTAGTCTCGTTCCCGGCAGTGTTCAAAGAAGTGCTCCAGGCGTGCCTCACGAATGGCGACTTCCCAGATAGATGGAAACGACAAAAGCTGGTGCTGTTGCCGAAGCTCGGAAAATCGCCCGGAGACCCATCTGCCTATCGACCGATATGCTTGCTGGACGTCGTGGGCAAGCTATTGGAAAGGGTCATCCTAAACAGGCTGAATGGCATCATGGAGGGCGAATCTGGGTTATCCAGAAGGCAATTTGGATTCCGGCGAGGCAGGTCTACGGTGGATGCCATCTGCGAAGTAACCAGTAGAGCAAAGGAGGCGGCAATAAAGAAAAGGACTGGCGATAGGATCTGCGCGGTAGTCACGGTGGATGTTAAAAATGCATTTAACACCGCGAGCTGGGAGGCTATCGCATACTCCCTCAATAAACTGCGAGTCCCAGGCTACCTGTGCCGAATAATTGGCAGCTATTTTCGCAACAGGGTCCTACTCTACGAATCCAAATGTGGCCAACACTCGGTGAAGGTCACGGCTGGGGTCCCGCAGGGCTCAATCTTAGGCCCAACACTGTGGAACGCAATGTACAACGACGTCCTCTCCCTGAACTTCCTTGGTGACGTCGAGATCGTGGGGTTCGCGGACGACATCGTTCTCACGGTGAAAGGCGAGACAGTAGAGGAGGTCGAAATGCTGGCGATGGATGCGATCGAGCGCATCGAACGTTGGATGCGAGCGGCCAAGCTAGAAGTAGCCCGCCACAAAACAGAGCTACTACTCGTGAGTAACCACAAAGCAGTGCAGCGTGCAAGCATCACCCTGGGGTCACAAGTAATCCACTCCAAGCGTGCGTTGAAATACCTAGGCGTGATGATCGATGATCGCCTAAGTTTCAACGCCCACGTCGACTATGCCTGCGAGAAGGCAACTAAAATCATCTGCGCCTTAGGGAGGCTTATGCCCAACAACAGCGAGATCCGGAGCAGTAAGCGGCGAATCCTATCCTGCGTAGCGACCTCCATCCTGCGATATGGAGCCCCAGCCTGGATCGACGCCCTCGAGAAGAAGCACAACTGTTCGCAGCTCGACAGCACTTACCGGCTCATGGCGGTAAGGGTCACGTCGGCCTACCGTACGATATCCTCGGAGGCCGTATGCGTTATCGCGGGAATGGTGCCCATCACCATCACCCTGGCAGAGGACGCAGAATGCTACAGGCGGAGGGGTACCAGAGGTGTCCGGAGGGAAGCAAGAGAGGAGTCTCTAGCCAGGTGGCAGCGAGAGTGGGAAGAGTCAAGTAACGGACGATGGACGTTCAGACTCATCCCGAATCTGTCGGTCTGGATAGGCAGGCGGCACGGCGAGGTCAACTTCGCGCTCACCCAATTCCTGTCGGGGCATGGGTGCTTCAGGCAGTACCTGCACCGCTTCGGTCACGCGGCCTCAGCGAGGTGCCCTGAATGCGCGGAGGGAGTAGCGCAAACAGCGGAACATGCGATCCTGGAGTGCCCCCGGTTCTCCGTGGAAAGGGCCGGTCTTGGAGCTCTGACGGCGGATAACATCGTCGAGGAGATGTGCAAGTCGGAGAGAACCTGGGAGCTAGTGAACAACGCTGTGACCTTGATCATGAGCAAGCTGCAAAAAAGATGGAGAGAAGACCAAAGGCAAACATAGGAGCTCGAAGTCCCCATAGGTGAAGACTAACTGGACTGCCCTCCCCCGAAGTAGTCGCTCACCAGTGGTCCCGGGGGAGATCAAGGCGAAGATGGTCAGTAAGGAATATTTTTTTAGGGGGTAGGCGCGGGAGCGAATCCCTCACTACGTCTTTTGAAGATTTTTTTGACACCTTACTATAAAAAAAAAAAAAAAAAAAAAAAACACACACACACACACACACACACACACACACACACACACACACACACATACACACACACACACACACACACACACACACACACACACACACACACACACACACACACACACACACACACACACACACACACACACACACACACACACACACACACACACACACACACACACACACACACACACACACACACACACACACACACACACACACAAACACACACACACACACACACACACACACACACACACACACACACACACACACACACACACACACACACACACACACACACACACACACACAAACATACATAAACACAGAGAAGAATAACGCCAGGGACATAAAGGGTCATCAAACCGGGCTAGAAACTGGTAGACATTCGACATTGGAGAACGGAACTGACTATCAAACAAATGCTTATCATACAGAGGAACAACCGATTCCCAAACTCAACTCGAAAAATGCTCGAGTATCCAACGAATGGCTTAGTAATTGGAAGCGAGCATGAAGCAACGCTAAAATGCAATTTAGTTTTGAGAAGAATTGAGGAGACATCTCCGCGCGATCGCGGATTGTAGCATAAACGATTCTGTTACGGCACATGAAATACATGATCCGCGTGTGAAATGTGTGTAGCAGCACGCTTAGTTTTAGTAGCGCAAAGTTGCCTAGGTTGATGTGGCGCAAGTGAAATGTGTATGCGATTGATTGTCCATGCGCAAGCTCCAGGTAACTTGCGATTTAGCAAATGTGAGAGTGATGTACCTCTTCCTATTAGCGAGCACTAGCTCTTTGATCGCAATCGTATGTGGCTGCGGGGGTAAGTGTTTTAGGTGGGTGTTTATGCGCTGAGAGCTTGAGAGTTTGGCGAGATTTGTCACGTTTGATTCTTACCCCTAGATCAGATCCTAGGTAAGTAGTGTACAGTGGCTACTTTAAACATTTTGCTCTTCAAATTTCATCTTCATCACCTATCTCTCTATCGGGTCTCTTCCTCCCTTCACCGCAGAACGAAAGGGAACGAAAGAAAATTGTAAAATCATAACCGGTACAAGTGTTTGTGTGTTTGTGTTTGTTTTGAATCGAAGATTGTAGTTTTGCGTTGCACATTTGTGTCGTGTAAATGTGTACAGGAGAGAGTTTCCAATGTTTGCATTGAAAGAAATTAAAAGGAGTAGGTAAAGAGAAAAAGAAAGAAAGGAAAACAAAATAGAACAAAACAGAAACGCATAACGACAAACGAAGATAGTAAAAGAAAAAGAAATAGTATAATATATGTAACAATACAATTCGCTAACTACATGTAGACATATTTAGTAAATAGTACATTGAAAAGAGTGGAGCAAAGTATAGAACAGAGTATATAGAGTGTTGGGAAAACGCAGTTTTGAAAAGGAAAAATGGAAACAACAAAGTATGGAAAGTTGGCATAGAGATAGAAAAAGGATCACGCTAAGCAGCTGCCTCTTGACTCGCATAGCTTCCCCAATTTCTTGAAGCATCCACTTTATACGTACGGGATGAACTTTAAAACAAGCGAGCCCATTATGAACGGAATGTACGCGACGGAACATTGTCTGTAGAATGTGTACTGTTTGTCTGTCTGAATCTATGAACGCTGCCAAGTATGCGTTTCTTCCGAACTGCACGCACTCATACACGCGTGATATTACTGCGATAAACGGGGGGATGCGCAACGGAAAGCGGTCAGCGCTTTTCGCACAACATTACTACAAGCAGTTGCCCCGGAACGCAGTCCAAGCGGGTTCCTGAACAATCAAACGAATTGATGTGTCACATAAAAAAAGAAAAACGAAAAAAAAACATAGTCCCCGGATCTAATGGCGCGCTGGATAAGAAGCGCCCTTCCTGGTAACACAGTACGAACAACAGAGCAAAGTGGAAAAGTGAAACTCGGGAAAGCTCACAACAATGTGTGTCCCACAAAAAAAAGCAGATAGAAGAGGAGAGAATAGATAGATACAGAGAGCATAGAGACCATCGGGAAGAAAGAAGAAAAGTGATAGTCAACCGGAAAGCAATAGAATAGACAGAGGAACAAGAACAAGAAGTGGAAGACTACGATCAGTACAATCAGGCGCATTATTTACCCTTGCGTATCTCCTCCTTCCTCGGCGACCAGCAGCTCATACTCCTGCGCTGCGTAGCGATCCCAGTCCGACAGCTAAAAACAGAAATAAGGATCAATGGAATCGTTGCGATTCCCGCTGGAGAGCGCAACAATAGGTCCGCACTACTCACGTCATCGTTTTCGCGTTGCGCGAATGGATCACGCTGCTCGTGCTCCATATACTTTTCCAGGTTGAAGAAAGTGTCAAAGAATATGGGCGTCATCTTGCAGCGCTTTAGATCGGCCAACGTAACGCAGCCCGGTGTGGCCGGCTTGATCATGTCCAACATCTGAGGGAGATTATCATTGCACGAGAATGTAGTGTCCGGCTGGGGCGGTAGGAACAACACCGTAAATCTGCCGTCCCTTACCTGACAAAGGCAGTCTTCGAATGGAAGCGTCTCGATGCCCAGTGACTCCATGCGGTGCTGTTGCTCCTCGTAGAAATACTCGAGCTCGTACATCGACAGCGCCCCGTCACCGTCCACGTCCATGCAACGGAACCAGTACTCGATCGCCGTCGGATGAGATTTGTCCTCCTCCGCCAGCAGGAACCACACGAAATCGGTGTACGACATCTTCGGTCCATTCGGACCCTGGATCATCGGGTTATGGATCATCGGGTTATTGTTACCGCGGCGTGGACTTCGCGTCACGCAACCGGAAAAGATACGCTCGATCATGCGCGATGAGAGAGCTACAACGAAAGAGATGGTTCGAGATAATAATATGGACTGTTTTCCGACCGGCCGATGGACTCGTTCCGATCAACACCAACCATGATCGTTGTGCCTAGCCAAATCCTGCTGATCGATGTAGAGATCGTGGTCCCGGTCCAGCTCCCAGAACTTGCAGTAGATGACGTAAAAGTGCTCGTAGCTAAAGTACGCCATTATCTGATTGATGTCCTCCTCCTCCTCCAGCAGCTGGATCACATCGAGCAGGTTCGATTTGCGCAGCTCGGTCGTCGAGATCTTGCCCGTCCAGCTGCGGTTCACGTTGTAGAAGATCCGCGCTATCATAGCGCGAGTGAAACTCGGCCGCCTCCTTCAGGAACGCCAGCCCGGGGTGCGTATCGACCACGTCCTGTATTAGCGGTGCAAAGTCCTCCGGCAGGATGTACGGTCGGGTGCGATCACCCCGTGACATGATGTAAACGAAGCGTGATGCCGCATCGTGGCACGCTGATGTCATCCTAGAAAGCAGATTCGAGAATCCAGATTAAAATACGGTCGGCCAAAAGCGGGACGAACCCCCCCGGGTCGGGTCACTACTCACTGTCGCCAAAATTGCAGGAATTTGTCGCCATCCACGGCCCCGCTCGGGGTGAGCTGGGTGCACATAAACAGCGGCAAGCGCCAGTACAGTGGCACCTGGCACATCGTGACGATCATGTGGAACTTCTCGCGGCTGCACTCGTAGTTTGGTAGACTGTCGAAGACCTGCTCCAACCGCTGCATCGTCGTTTCCGTCGTAATCGTTGGCGGTGGTTTGCCATTTGGAAAGTGGAATCTGGTAGGAGGTGTGGGAAGAACGGTGAAAAGTGAAAAACAGTGTAACCGAAATGCATGGTGATGCCGAGCCAATTTGCCAAATTATGCAGCGCTATATCTAGGTGGACGATCGGAATTGAATGCCAAAAACGCTTTAGCACAAGAACGCTTGCCAGAACGGTCGGAATATGTCCATTCACAAAACATTTCAAGCCCCCAAAAGTAATTACTGTATTTGATGAAAGAAATGCTTCGAATGCCCAAGGTGGTGCCGCGCTGTGCTGTGCCGTTTGTCACTGTGGTTTGAAAGTAAACACCGTTCATCTTCTACCAACGAAGGGCTGCCAACAAGCAACGTTTCGCTCGGCGCGCTTAATGGGACTTAATACCGATCACAAACAGTGACACGATCCTTTGTTGAGTCATAAAAATGTATTCACGTTCCCTTCCCCTCCACAACTGCACTGCTCTTTGCGCTGATGGCATCTTCCTTAATGATGGCACAATGAGATATCACCATCCACCATCAGCAGCGAAAATGGAAAGTTCGTCAACAGTCAGCCAGCCAGCCAGGTTCATTGGTCCATTCCGGTTAGCGACTGACATCATACATTAGCGGTGGCCGGCATTAGTGTGCCCCCGATTGTTACTAATTTAATCTAACGCAGCCGGGCCGGCTAGTGGGCATCATAATCGCGGGAATTTTTGGTGGACTCTTTATTAGTTTTGACGTGTAACTCAAGACCTCAAACGGCACAGTTCGCTGATCATTAGTACTGTTAGTCGAAGTCGATCGGAACATCAAATGACACAGCCGTCGGCTCAGGTGTTGAACAGCAAATCAGAATATTACCGAGCAGCCAGTCAGTCCGCCATCATTCCAACTCGAAAATCGCACGCCAGGGATACCGTATCACCGCTCGATTGCTGCGTATCTCAAGTTACACAATCGGCGCGATCGAGACAAATGTAATAACTATCGCTCCCCCACCAGGAAGACAGCCTCCCGTGTCAATCATCAAAAAAAAAAAAACGCGAAAACCTTCAAGTTGCTTTCGCCCGAAAACTGCGGTCAATCGCACTGCTTGTGATGCTGCTTCTCGCGCGCGCATTCGGAGAGTGTGTGTCCTTCGAAATTCTGGTGGCATTTCCCCTTTCCGTCTGTCTGCCGGCCGATTCTTCAGTCCGTTTCTCAAACTGCGTATGCAAAGATGTTTTCTCCTTTCTACTGTGTTCTGTTCTGTTTGTTCCGTGGCATTACTCCCCGCCGGCGGGAGAGGGTAAACGGGTGGTGGACGGACGTCTTATTTACATTTCGTCTCACACACCAAAAGACCGGTCGACGGACGACGGACGACGACGACGTCGGATTGACCAAAAATAATTAAAAGACGAAAGCGCGACGACGGGAACGTCGCAGCCGCGGCTCAGTCAAATGGCGAGGATCGGATGGCGCCTCGAGCAAACTCGTCGTCACCGGCACCACCCGGCACCTTCTCTTTGCTCTCCTTTTCCTCCTATTCCTCCTCCCTGATCGAAAAGATGCCGCAAGAGGAGAAGAGCAGAGGCGATCGTGGTGGTAACCGGTTACCACGATCACCTTTCGGCCCACCACCTACTACTACTACACAACAAACAAACACCGACCGACAACGACTTCCTCCCGTTCCTTCCTCCACGGGGTCCGGGGGGGAGCCCCCGGCTGTCGCTGTTTCATGCCGCCAAGGTGTATGTCAGTCAGTGATTGACGATTTTTGAAGAAAATATTGTTTTTTCACCCGTTCATTTTCGGCCCTGTTTGCGGCCCTGGTTCTCTCTGTCTGCGGAGTAATGTTAATGCTATGTGCACCGAGGGGAATGTGGATGGCTGACGCCGGTTGGTGCGACGCCGGCGACGATCAGTCGTCGGTTCAAGTGCGGTTAATATGACGAAGATGCGCCCTACCCCGGCCCGGGGGCGGATGTTGTGCTGAAGAAGAGGGGGATGGACGAATGGATTTCGTCATGCCGGCGTGCTGTGGCCCTGCTTGCGTAGGCGTTCATTCACCGAAGCATCGTCCGGTGGAACTAACGACGACGGAGACGAAAACGATGGCGGCGACGATATACTTACTGTGGTATGTAGGGTGCCTTGGTCGAGTTTTTCAGATGCCGCTGCAGCGTCGTGTGGATGTTGGGTGGTATCAGCCGGTTGACAGGTTTAGACTGCAAAGAAAAACGAAAGAGAAGAAGAAGCAGAAACCTAATGAGTCTCGCCACTCGCTCACGGAAAATCAAACAAAATCCCACAAAAGAAAGACCTCTTCCGGTTATGAGACGGCCAAGAAGATAGAGGTGGACGCGAGAGAGGGCTTGCGATCGGTGCAAAGAAAACATCAATTAGTTTGTGGTCCGACGTTGTGTCGTCGTATCGGGTTTTAGTGTCACCTTTGTGTCCACCAACCAGCGGAGGGACAGAAGGCGCCGTCGTCGTCGTCTCCGTCGCCTGGCCAGATTTGTCGCTTGGATTTAAACCGGATAGCGGGTGCGAGAAGCGCTATTGACACGAGAGCACGCAGATGACGTGCCCCGACGTTCACCCCCTTATTGACGTTCCCCACATCACCGGACGACGAGTGATTTCTGTGCGCACAGAAGCTCCTCTCAGAGTCGAGCAAATGCGTACGGTAAGGTCATGGCGAAACGCACTCCTTCCGTTCCGTTGGATGAACGTGTTTTAAATGGAGTGATCTTGCGAAATGAAAATTCAATTTCCTCTAACACACAGAACCGGGGGAGGGTTCCATTGTGACGACAACGATCGTGCGTGTGCGTGCACATGTTGCCGGGGAAAAACACATGTTTTTTAAGCGAAGAGAAGCTCTCATTTGCTCACGAAATCATGCCAACAGGAAGCCCCGTTGGCCGTCGAAACCGAAACGAAATGGGTGAGCTGTTTCGTCACTCGATCGCGGGATCATCTCGCAACGTCCACAGCAACGACAACGACGTCGATGCGTAAGGAGGGCAAACAACGCACACCTCTACCGCTGCTCTGCTGCACTCTCTCTGGCGCAGACGGGATCTTAAATTAAAAGGAAAAAAAAGACACCAAGCGGGCGAACTAGAGCAGCCAACATCGACGATCGAAATCGAAGACGAAGGCGACGCAGAACACGTTCAGCGGATCACCGAAAATCCCACCCCAGAACGAAGCACGAATGTTTTTTTTGAGGGGGATGCTTTTCCGCAGAAGTAGAAGAAGAAGCATACACCGCATCGGGAGTACATGTTTATAGATGACGGGGACGCACACAGACGGACACACGGAACGGAGCGATGTAGGAAGAGCGTAGCATCGGAGCTTAAAGAGCTGACGATCCATTCTATGGCGTGACGTCGCGCGGTAATCCAACCGAACGGAGCACACCCGCCGCCCCCGTCGTGCGGTTAGAGAGGGTGTTAAACTAATTACTGAAATTTGGCCACCTACTTGGCAACGCCTGGGCCTTTGGGAAAGGACCATCACCATCATCAACTCTTTCCGCGTCGGTCCGCGAAGTCTTTTCCTTCTCCGTCCATTTAATTTGGCATTTTTATGGCCCGGCAGCACCCGCACAAGAAGTTGCGAGGAAAGTTTTATTACACATCTTGCGGGAGTTTTCTGCCACCCCTTTTAGCTATCTAGCTAGCTAGTGGGTGTGTGGCATTAGTCTGATGGTATGGCACGGCTATATCACGTCGTGTTCATCTCACTAGCACTGTGCTGGTGACGTAATGGAGTTCGCGAACTCTTCCGCGTAACCTTTGCCTACGGGCACCATCGTCAGGTGCAACGACGACGACGACGATGGCGACGACACACATATCGGATGCATTATTGATCACTGAATTCATTCACGGGCCATTGTACCGCGGGCCCCGGGACAGCCCCCGTGTGCCAGCCTCGGGACAATGAACCCCAACCCAGTGCCCTCGGCAAAGGCTCAGCAGCTCAACGGAGTGACATGAAGGCATTAAGCAATGAATTATTAACATTGGAGGAAGTGCATCGAGGCGTAGCTCATTGGAAGGAGAAGAGTTCATAAATTATGGCTTACAAGACGCGCAAACGTGCACGCACCGATATTGAACCGTTTCCGAATCGACGATGACGACGATGATGATCCCTTGATCGCGTGGTTATTGTTTCAGTTTTGATATTAGGATCTCAACGCGTCTGTACGATTTATCGTAAAAGACAGCGTACATCCACATTCATGCTGGTAAATCAATCTTAATGTACTAAATACCGCGTTGTAATGTTGTCGAGGAGAGCCGCATTGAAAAATGCACGAAAGAGGAACTGATGTGTGGTGTGTGTGTGTGTGTATGTGTGTTTGTGCGCGTGAAAAGACTCGTGCGCTTCGGCATTTTATCAAAAAAAAACACGAGAGAAGGAGGAACCATCCATTTCCAGTCGCTGCACATCACCGATCATGCGTACCGAAGCGTGCAGCAAGCAGCGCATCAGCAACAGCATGTTCATGTATATGCACCCCCGTCCCCCTTGATTATGCTCATTAGTAGGAGGCTAACCTTTCGGTTGCATACCAAACGCCAAATTTGCATACCTCTTCTCTGGTGCTGCGCCATGGTTTGTAGCGTTTTATAGCTGGAACCAACAATCATGGCAGCTCCTCAGAGCGGTTCATTGGACTTGCTGCTGCTGCTACTGCAAGCGATCGCAACGATTAGCACACGATTCACGGGGCATCGAGATTTCTTTTCGCAGAAATTAACTCTCGAGCGCGCACTACTGCGCCAACCGTGCTTCTCACTCAGTCCACCGATCCGCCGTTGAAGGCGATCATTTAATGATCGATTATCGACCGTAGGCGATCTTCGCGGTTCGAGTGTTTTGCGACTCTCGATCGCGCGCTCGATCGCGATCCCCCCGCCTTTTTTATGTTAATCGAGCGGAAACACATTCGCGGATCGGATCTCGGCTCAGCGGTGGCCATCGCGCGGCAACTCCACCCCTGACCAAGTGACCAACACTGAGTGATCGGCGGGGCCACGCACGAAAGAAAAACGAAACCCCGGGAGGACCGTTCTGTGGCGATCGTTGGCGTAGTCGACCCCGGCCCGGCGGCGGCCATCGAATGGACAGTCCCATAAATCACATTTAAAATCGGAGATCCACCGCCCCCAGCTTACCCCTCGGCAGGCGCATATAAGAAGCGTAGAAGCGACAAGCGATGTTTTTAGCTCTTTTGTCGATCACCGTTGGTGAAGGAAAAAAAACCTTTTTAAAAAACTGGCCACGGCTGCACGGTTCACTCGTGCAGAACAACATGCCGGCGTGCGACGGCGACTGCTGCTGGCGTCTGTGACGCGCGTGGCGTTAAGCGTGACGTAATGGAGGAAAAGCATCGGAAAATGTGGTACGTACGCCCCAAGGGCTTCGTGCACTCATCAAGCTAATAACAGGGCCAACACGGGGGGGGTTTGTTGCTTTCGGAAAACGTTGAGGAAAAAAGGGCACCGCGTAGCACCGGCACCGAATAATGGTTCGTTCCGTTTTGTGCTTCGATTCATCGTCGCAATGTTTCCCTTTTTCCCGTGCGTCGGCGGCGGCGGTGGCGGCGTCGTCGTAGTATCGGTTACTGTGTGGTGCGGTCAATACCACCTACCTACGTGCCACCTACATAACTTCCTTCCTTTCGTGAGGTACGGGCCCGCGGTTTTCACTTCGACGACTGTGCTGAGGAGTATGTTAGCGATCGCTTCCTCTGCAGCAAAGACATTGTATTTCTTGTGCTATCGATCCAGCAGATACCATGTGGTTAACGACACCGGAACCATGGCGCGCGTGTGTGTGTGTGAGAGAGAGAAAGATACTTACAAAACTAACCGCCATGCGCTGTCCAAGTTTCCAAACTGACCCCGTGCGTCCAAGCGATCCACATTTTTAATTCTCAAAATCGCATGACATTCTCGGGTGCGTAATTCCTTCCTCTGTGCCTGAAGCCCCATAAAAGCTGCGCGGTGGCGTGAAGATTCCGTACCAAAACCCACCCCGGGAAGTGTAGTCGACACCTTTGCTCGGTCAACAAACTAAGCGCTTCTCCCTCTGTCTCTGCCGGTGGTCGGCCAAGGTGGTTACGGTTAGCTTGTCGTAACCAACCACAACAACAATCCCGGCGGATTTCGTAGAAGACAATAAGAAGAAAAAGCAACTGATCATCGGCCACCGAACCAGAGGAGCAGCACAATCGACGCGTTCTCAACTCGGTCAACGAGATGAGCCATCTCTCTCTTTTCTTGTGGGTCTCTTTAATACCCGACAGCTCACCGGACGGACAGCCTTACCGCAAACAGACAAACAATCCCCTCCATCCCCTCCATCAGCGAACAGCTCTTCATGATCACCCAATGCATAACTTCTCAAAAAAAATAGCTCAAATAAAATTATATCATGATGCGACCATTCACCAACCCAACGAAATGAGCCACAGGAGTATTTGCTGACTCCCCTGCCTTGGATTTGAAGATTGTACCGCATTCAAGACGCCAGCCAGTAGTGGACAAGAAGCTGTACCATAAGTGGCACCCGCACCCTGATACCTTCTTCTACCTACCTACTACACGGCGTAAAGTACTTGGCAAACATATTCCTCAGCACCCTCTTTTCTCCGGGCCTGAATGAGGGGACCATTGTGGTATGCGAGAGGTCCAATATCGTCTCCATTTCCCATAAATCTTCCCGTCAAGTACGCTCTTGAATCGGTTGGACGCTTCGCCCAACAGAAGGACCAGTACAACAGCCCGGCGTGAATGAGAGCGACCATCATAAATGGAAATACGTTTTCAGTTACGTTTCGCCTCAACCCCCTCCTCGGCCTGGAGACCAATCGGACGACCCCGGGACGATACATAAATCAATAAAAGTGACCGGAGGTGCAATTTGATTTAATTTTTTTTTTCCCACAATGCACAACAAACGATCTCTCGCAAACGGGGCTTTATCGGCGATGGCGATCATAAAGCTCGTTTTTAACGAGATAATTACGAGCCCTGCTACTGTTCGGCACATGGCACACAATCGAAATGTGAAGGGAACGGTTTCGAAATCCCAAAGGGGGGAAAAAAACAACAAAAAGAAAAAACAATTACCATCCGTCATCCATCAACCGTCGTCAGTTGTTTTCCTGGGGGGCGGCGTGAGGGTGCGAGGGTGCAAGTTGACGATCAGCCGCAGCTTCCTCCCGATTTATCTGTCACGAATGGCGCAGTAGCATCCGCATTAGCAGCGCTGCAGTTGGCACCCTCTCTCCCTTCACTGATCTGTCAGAAAGGGGGGGGGGGGGGGGGGTGATGATGACAACCTGCTGCACATCCAACACACTCGCAACGGGCCACCGCCGAAGAACTGTTCGCCATCAACAGTCAGGAGGCATTGCAATTGCATGTAAATATCATAGATTTCACGTCACCACGCGACTCCATCCAACGTCAACATCATCATGGCATCATGAGCGAGCCTCATCATCATCATCATCATCAGCAGCACCATCATTGGGCGAGGAGATCTGCATCGATCGTTCATTTCGTTGTGCAACAACTCTATGGCACGACATATATAAAACTGGTTTCTGGGGAGCTGTACGTACACCAGACCCCAGACCAAGGCAGACAAATCACACATTCTACTCGTTCCTCAGTCGTTCTCTGCTGCGCTGCTCCTACGCTATCCACTACCTCGCCTTTGCCTGCTCCTCTTAATAAGCTCAATCGTGAGTTCGTGACGTATAATTGGGACCACTTTTCCGGTACCGCACACTGAGCGCGCTGTTACTGCACCAGCTACTAGTGGTAGTAGTAGTAGGGCAATGTGTTTAGCATATTGCTAGCAGCGTGCAGCGGCAGCAGCAGAGTAGCATATGGTTACCTACTCATCATAAACGCGGAATGTGGATGCTGCAGATGCTGTTGTGTGCTTCCTTCTCACACTCGACTTGACTTGACATTTGTCTACAAACTTAGGGCTAAAGAGGGGATGATGAACACACACACACTCGGTGGGAATGGTCATCAAAGTTGAAGCGAAGAGGTGATAGAGATCGCTCTATATCGCTCTCTAAAGAACGCTACTGACATAGTTGAACCAAGACCATCATACGGGGTTTATGGTTCCAACCAACGAATCCGTTAAATTGTCTCAAAGCCTGTGACGCTTGGTGTGACAGTCACTACGGCGATGTGACATAGTTCGTTGTGCAGTGAAGGCAGAACGAACGAATAAAACTTTACGATCCCTGCTTCTACCGTCACCTACATCTCTGTCCACAATTGATTTAGTTTATATTTTCCAAATGGTCGAGCCGAGTGACCGAACAGCAAAACACACAAAGAGTTACGTGCCGCTGGGTTGACAACTAAACAGTTCGCTAACCAAACCGACCAAAACGGACGTTCTGTTCGGTCTTCTGGATCGTTTGATACAGTGGTGTCTACGCAAGGAGCCTATTCCGAAATGGCCATAATGATAATTGGGTCCAGCACCAATCCTCGCTAGTCCCTCCCCCCACCTGGTTACATGGTGCTGGTGCTGTGTGCTCGAGGCATTTAAATGAAATGCTGCTCAGGGCCACCGATGAAACTCATTCCCGGAGCTGTCAGAAACTTTCACTGCTGCCAAACAGTGAGTTGATGATGCTACTGCTGTTGCCGAAAATAAAGGTTACAGCACAAGTTTTGATTAAACCGAATTGCTTTCCCCTGAAGTCTCCGGATCAGCTCAACTGGAACAAACTGGTCAACTGGTACCCTACACACCGCGGTGTGCAGACCTAGAATACAACTCCGCAACTCCAACAAAACCAACCCCTCCAGCAGCATCATTACGAGCCTTGTTCACGCTTGAAATTCCATCAAGCGTCCTAATCCTGCGAAGGTGCGAAGACGTCTCACTGACTACGGTCATTGACAGCCAGTGTGTGTGTGTGTCTTGGCGACTCTCTCTCTCTATCTTGCTCATCAATCTTTCCCGAAATTACACATCTTCGCCAGGGCGACACCTTCAACGCACTCAACAACGCACCATCATCAGCCTTTCCCCCCGCGCCAAAAAGTACCCAAAGCTCACCGTGTTCGCGCTCGTCAGCCGCACAACCATTTCCCTAATTTATGGTCGTGCACCGCTTTAATGAGCCGTCAGGTCTATGATTTTTATGGATTTTTTTTGTTGTGGTGTTTGTCAAGCAGCATACGTGTTAAGGAGGCCCCCTCGACAGCATAAAAGGGTGCAAAAGATCGGAGACACAAAAGACGCTCCAAAGAAAAGGGAAGACGATTGCTGCTTACCAACACACGCACACACACACAGTACAGTGTGCCTCTGGGGCCGCAGCGCGCTTTACCAAAAAAGGACTTTGACTTGACGTCGGCATGTCCCAATGTTACCCCTTTTAATGGTGACGTGCTGGAACTGGAATTGCCTGCCAGCACACACCACAGCCTACGCACTAGCGCGCGCCCGAACTCGAATCCAATTTAACTCTGCATCTGCCCCGCAACTTCTGCTGCTGTTGCCGGTCCGGGTCCCGGTCGCAGTCGTCCCAGTACTTGATTGCTTAATCTGTGGCATAAGTTGAGAACGGGGCCCTCTGTGCGCGGTACGGCGCGATGTACTCGCGAAGATAGATCTCGTGGCGCGTTCACTTATCACTCGCGGCTATAAGACGCCCAACAACCTCGACTGCGGACTGTCTGCAGACTGGTACGGGCTGTGTAATTAGTCGACGTGGGCCGAACGTAAATGGTTCATTGTCTGTCTGCGGCGCGCACGACTTGTGCAAGATGCCGCCAGTTTCGCCAGGTCGACCTCCGCCAGTACGCCAGGAATCATGAGTCTGATCCGCAGTTGGAATACCCGCAGTTCTGTCTGTGGATCTTCAAGGCTTTCGAGGTAGTTAACCTTCCCCTGGTGGGGGGGGGGGGGGGGCATCACCCATTTGCTGCCTTTGCTTTATATGGGTTTACTCGATCTCTTGCCATCGAGGGTTACCTGCATTGCGACCGGGACCGGGACACCTTCCACCGGGAACCGGGAGGAGCAGCAGCACCCCTATTATAGCACCCTAAATTCCGTTTCTTTGATCGGATCTCGATGCAGTATCCTATTGGCCAATTGGCCAATCCATCGAAGTCGACAGCGCTACTGCGCTACTGACTTCGATTCCGATTCCAGTCACGTGCCGGTCTTTACTTCTCCATTTCATGCATGTGTGTGTGTGTGTGTGTGTGTGTGTGTGTGTGTGTGCGAGCTTCTTCTCACGTGTCCCAGCCCCGTGTCTTGAGCTGGGCTTTAAAAAAAAATGGCCACTCTTCACGCATTAACAACACGTCCTCGAATGTCGCGACGCGACGCACCGTACGAACGCGCCTCGAGCCTCGGACACACCCTAACGCACGCTGCTTCTCCACCTTCGAGGCACCTCACGAGGGCCCTAGCGCACAGTGTAGCGAAAGCGCCGCCCTGAGCCCCGGGACACTGATTTCTCTGCGGCATTTTTCATGCTCAATTGCAGCGCTGGGAAATTATCGTTTCATTGCCTTTGCCGGGGGGGGGGGGGGGGGGGGGGTCTGGTCGCCGTCGCCAACACCCAAGAAAAATGATACTCTTGCCGGTGGGGGGGGGGACTCCCCCTCCGCTGGTACACACTTTCCCGTGCGCATCAAGCAACAAAGCATCCGCCAGAAGCACCATCGCGATCATCATCATCATCATCATCATTATGAGCAGCCACACCGCGTCGTACGCAAATGCCCATCATCATCGTCGTCGTCGTCGCCAATGATCGTAAAGCTGTTTGTACGAAATGAAAGTCGGATGCGCGGCCGGTGGTTGGTCTCCTGTGTCGGGTGAACCGGGCGACATTTCTCGGTGCGCCCGCGCTCGGTGTGGCGAAAGTAAACGCGGCCGGTCGGTGGTTCTGTCTAGCAGGAAGCGGGAAAGTGCCCAGACCGAACCCCGCACGCCCATCTCACTGCTGTAATGACCGTGCTGTTGCTGCTGCTGCAACTACAGGGAGTGTTACTGTTTGTGCGATGTTAGGATTTTCAATATTTTGACATTCCGCCCATTGCATCATTAACGCACGATGAATTGTAAAATCGAAACGTCGATCAACGTGGTTTCGTCGTGGCCCACACCCCGTGACGAAAGGGGGGCCCCCCCATTTGGAGGTTTGAAATTAGAAATGCCTCGTGTACACGACTGGCCTAAGCTACGGCGGACGGCATTGAATACGAAAATGAATGCTTTGTCGGACCAAAACGTGACGAATGCACATGCGCTGTTTTGTCCGTTTGATATTTCGAAAGTGCCTACCATTCGTTAGCTGCTGGGATCGTGTTCATGTTCGCGAGACTAACAGACTACGCCCCAGTCCTGAATGTTGTCGCAAATCAAGCTTTTAAGTGTTCAATGGATACCGTATCAGATATAGCAACCGTTAGCGACATACTACCTTGATTCCCAGTTGTACAGTAAAAAGTTGAATAACTCTGCCATTTCTCCAATTTTGGAAAATGAGCACGATTTATTTAGGGTATACAATGTTATTGAGAATTTACTCAGAATATAATATCGATGAAATGACTGCCTCCATTAGACACAAAACAGTTTTTTGCATTGCTGTTGATAACATTACGTGCGTAACAGCAGCAATTTTCGCTCTCATATTGGCATTTTTCTTCAATAGTCTTCAGTTTTCTAACATATACCTTACCGTACAGCTAAGGACTTAGTAGCTCGGACCTAAATTGTATTTAACAGTTAATGACGTTTATTATTTACCAAAACAAAATGAAAACTGTTATAGCCCCATGTTAGATCCCAACGACCCCAAAATTCCCAAGATCTTCAATCCAACAGACAGTCACGATATTGGACTTCTGGAATCCCTCCAAAACGTATCCAACAGAACAACTGCAACAACTGGCTTCCACCAAGTAGAACAAACCAAACAACAATGTCCATCTTTTACTGGACACTCTCGGTGTAGGTCAGACCCCAAATTCTTGGTAACATTCCAGCATCACAAGCACCTCCCCAAGTCATCGTCCAAGAGATGCCAAAAACCGACCTTCTTGGGATCTGCCCAGCAGCAAAAACACAGCAACATTCAAAGCGCGCCTGCCTTTCGTAACCGGTACACACCGCTGCCACCACTGGCACCAGCGGGCACCAAATTCCCACAGCAATTATAGACAGTAGCGGGGAACCGACCGCCTCCATTGTACGGATCTACTACTCGGCCTTTTCTCGCTATTGCCACATCAATAAACATTACTACAATCATGCTTAATTTATAATCTTATGCTAACGCACCTCCGTGCCTTCGTCCCCGTGGACAATCGGAGTTGCGGATAGCATTTCCCTTTGAATTCCATCCAACGGACGTCATCACAGGGCCGGTTACCGACTTCTTGAAGGCCACCGCCGGTATAGCCATTGGGATTCACCGCCGAAAAAAAAAACAGAAGCAGCGGCATTCCTTACGGAGCATAATAATGCTCTGCACAGCATAATTTAGCACTCGAGAACGCGTCGCCTGGGGATGGTGGATACCGTTGGTGGTCGCATCAAGGCTCTACCGATGGTCTAGAATTTAGAGCTATTAAAAGCGAACGCCACCAGCACTCAGAGTAGCACTAAAAGTGGGCGTCAAAGTCTTACCGCTGGCGTACCGGTGGTGCGTTCCGAATCAACCGTCATCATCATAGGCGCGCCCGAACAAACACGCGCCATCGAACGAAAATGAAAACTGTAGCAAATCGCAACCCATGTTGCTACTGCTGCTACCATTGCCCCACTGCGAATTCGCTCTCCTTCTCT
>NC_064874.1:22481902-22576902 GCF_943734745.1 Anopheles darlingi | reverse complement strand
GCAACCGGGCCCAACAATGAGCTTTCCAGCGCGCGCACATGTAGAGTGCCGCTCCGCGGGTCACGGATTGGCAAACAATCGATTTTCCGCGGCTCTCGGCATGTATGTACGTGTGTGTGTGTGTGTTCCGGTGTTGTATGACATGGAGCAACATGAGCTGAGGAGGTTGGTTCTGTTCTGCAGAACCTGCGTCAGGGGTCTCGAGCCAAATCGATCCATCCATTATCCATCCATTTAGCCCACTCCCGATGGTGGTGGCGAGCTGGCACTAGCACTTTCATCGTCGACACCATTTGTGATAGCCGATTGCACTGATAACGATCGATGAACCAGGGCTCAAAGCGGGGTTTGTTAGAATAAATGCATCCGCAGTAGGTTAGTGTAAACATCGCTTGCTTTGTTAAACACCATGGTCAGTAGTAGACGACGCATAGAACCTCTGGGATGGGAAGGAATGAGGAATGGGTAGGGAAATAGGAGAGCTAGTAATGGAACCGAGTAATGGAACCGAGAAGGAATGTATACAGCAAATATTATGGAAACCATTATCGAAGTTTCTTTCAACCTCGCGAGATGGCTTTTCAACAAAATGGAAACAAAATGAGCACCTCATTGCAAGAGTTACAAACAATTCACTGCAAATGTTGTTCTGCATACAGTAATGCAGCGAACGTCCAGGCAAATGATTTTTACAATGGCAAAAACAAAATTCTATTTGTCTAATTACCCGCAGAGATCTGAAGGGGGTTTAATGGGGAAGGGTCCTTTTCAACGTAATCTGCGTAAAGATGCGCGTGAGGTGCCGCGCACCCTCACGAAACGGTGACGAAACAATCGGTTCTTGGTAATTCTGGATTATGTTCTTGATTAATTCTTACAAACTCTCACTTCACAAAAGACCGGCTCAACACCAACACCAACCAACGTGGCCTCCTCCTGGCGGTTTACTCACTATCCACAACTCTCTACCCGAGTTCTACAAACAACAGCATCATCGGTAATCCTATTTCACGGAAACTTCACGAAAAGCGTTTGCCAGAATAATCTGCCTCGGAAGGAAAAGGTGGTTTTGAATTATTTTGTGAGGAGCTAGAGTAGGAAGAACGGGATAAAAGGGTTCGCAAGGTAACACCATTAGGAGGAACATGTGTGCGTGCGAGAGGCCTGTATGTCGTCGGTAGACACGCTCGCCCACGGCTCATCTGCACACCACAACCTCCCGGCCTCCCAGTTTACTGGTTTTGTTAATGGCTTACAGTAGTCAAGGTCCAAACGGTAAGTTTAGAACGGAAGGAAGCGGTGCGAAGTAACCCATTTCCTGTAGCCCGTAGCGGTTAACAGGATTAACGTCAGTAGCACAGTAGCGGCGGGGGTGTGGGATGCGGTGAGTAAAGCGACGCAGACGGCGCAACCGGTACCGGGGACGTAACGCACGTGTAACTCACTCAGAAGGAACAGATGTTTGTAGTAGTAGTCGAAAGCGTCATTCATTGAGAATCGCGTGCGAACTGTGGGGGTTGGGCGGGTGGGGGTTGGGGGCGTAGCGTGCAGCTTTCTCGTCCCAAGGTCGCCACGTCACTCGCCACCTACTTCTTCGCGCAGAATCTTCTGGTGCAGCTACCGTCCGCTTTAACCCAGGCCAGCCACGGGAGCGTTTACACTGATATTATTAGGAAATGTTCTGGAGCCAAAAATGCTGTCTCACTCAGCAACTAGCACCCCTAGCATCAAAAAGCATCAGAACGTGAATAAGTGAAACCCGCTTTTGGTAAGCGAAAAAACGAAAAAAGCATCTCGATCAAAGCAACCAAACATAGCAACAGTAGCCATGCTGAATGCAGAGAGCAGTCAGCAGTCTGCTATGCTCCTAAGCACACTGCGATCGCGCACACCAGTCCGGGTTTGTTAATCGCAAATCTCCTGACATCGATGATGATGATGATGATGATGATGATCGAGGATCGAAGTGGCTGTGGGTGAACATGAAAAACATCGTAAAACCCCCTCGCGGCTGCTGGCGCTCTGGTCGATCAGCACCGCTCGACGCTCCTACTTTTCCTTTTCTTCACTATTTTTAGCGCATCTTTGGTGGCGGCGTTCGACGTTGGCCAACCCTACTCGCAGCCTTGCACCGCACAGAGTGCTCTCGCATACACACACGCACACACACTGCAGACAGTCCGCCACCGTCCGTCATTCGATCCGATCCGTGATCGAGGATAACGCAATGTCGAGCCGATCGAGTGCTTTGGGTGCGCGCCTACTTGGCCAAATGCAACGGGGCCAAGCCAAACCTCTAACGAGCGACCGTCAATCGTCAATCGTCTTGGCCTCAAGAAAATCACACTTCCTTCGCTTTCTTGGCGAAGATCGATCGCGAAGGGTTACACCTCCCCCTCCGGGCCATCAAAGGCCCGGTTTCACTTCTAAATCCATTTCAAGGTCGTTCCGGAGTATCGACAAGACCAATCGACAACAGTATCGAACACAGCAAACAGTTCCCTCGATGACGACGACGACGACGACGGTGATCATCAGCATCATTTCCCTTGGGAAAACCTCACTCAACGAGGAATGTAACGTCCATGCCGTCCATACCCCAGGGTATCCTGAGCACGCAGCACATCGTGCACCACTTCTATTCACCATTCCCGGGCCGGAATTCCACAATGTTAGGGGGGCCCCCGAAGGCGGATGCACCACTGACCTCCCCACTCTCCTCTCTCTCTTGTGGAAAGAATGTTCCCCGTTTTCCACACAACGGGAGAGGCGCAGCTAGCAGCCCTTTCACGCATCAAAACACACACACACACACGAGCGCGCGCTGAGGCTGAATGATTTTTCCAAGCGCAATGTATGCCTCCAATGGCAGCAGCACGAACGAGAAGGAAAAATTATGAGCCTGCAAACCCGCGGCACGAGTACTGCGATGATTGGAGACTATTTTAAAGTCCCCACCACGATCGATCGATCGTCGAATCGTTCGTATTCACGGATTTTCACGCGCGGTTTTCACAAGATCGCGCGCGCGCTCGCTCGCGCTTGTTTGCACTCGCGGCTGCTGCTAATGCGCTGCGGCGACAGGGAACAGAACAACCGCCGGATTGGAAGCCTTTCTCGCAACTACTATCGCCATCGCCATCCCCTCGAGCCGAACCGAGCCGAGGGTATCGGGGATCGTCGGGTGTCGGGGCCTCTACCGGGAGATGCTTCACTGTACTCGCTGCTGCTGCTGCTGCTGCTCGCTCACTTCCGAGAGGCCTCTACTATACGCCATCATCGAACGCGGGAGCAGCGAGCGCAAGATCGTGATCGTGGCCGCGCACGCGTCAACCACCGCCGTGGACCGCCGCGCCCGCCGTAACGGGCCGTGTTGGTAACGCACAACCAACAACGTCAGGCCCTTAACGCCTGCGCGGTGCGTGCGTGTTTCAATCGCCCTCACCTCCTGGCTGCCAGCCTGCACAATACGATCGCACCCCAAAACACGCACACATACGGGTCCTCTCTCTCTTTCTCTCTCTCGCTCTCTCTCGGTGTGACTCTTCCCATCGCAAACCAAACAGGGAAGTCGCAGTTTTACGTCTACGCGCGGTGGATAATTAATTAGAGTTGACTTTCGTCGTCGTCGTCGTCGTCGTCGCAGTCCGCAGCAGTGTATCCGAAACCCATGAATCGGTTGTCGTTTGACTGCTTCCTAGACCAACGCACGCAAAGGAGACACTTTCCATACGTAGTAGAGAGAACCACGCGCGGAATACAAACTGGCGACCTGGACTGGCCTGGAGTAGTCGGACGGCGGACTTAGGGGATTTCTCGAGTTCCCCGGCCCAGAGTAGACCATCCAGCCCGTGACACAGAGAGAGAGAGAAAGAGAGATAGAGAGCGATGAGGGGTTCCGCCGTGTGTGTGTGTGTGTGTCAGTGTGTGGCGCGGACTGTGGGGGCGCCGGTCGAAGGGTGCGTCCGTGTGCCAGAAACCGCGACCGAGCGGTAGACACGCTGGTATATTTAGAAAACTACCGCGGCCATATAGCCGTCACCAGACCCAGAGTAGTATAGTATAGGGGACCTGCTGCTGCTGCTGCTGCTGCTGCTGATGGCCGCGTATCACGTCTGAAAGTAAACGGAGAAAGACATGGAAAGAGAGAAAGAAAAACAGAAATGTAAATGAAATGCCGATTTTATGTCTTTCGAAAAAGGTTTCCTCCCCCGGTGCGAGAAACTGGGGTCCGGATAGGGACAGGATGCGGTACGGGTTAGGTGGGTTGGATGAAATATTGTTAATGATTGGAACAGGGAGCGGCAGAGACAGAGACAGAGAGACAGGAAAAGAGGAGAAGTGACGTATAGTGAGGGGCTTTTGCTATCAATAAACATCGGGAGGGTCGAGAGGAGGCGAAATCGAGTCGAGATCGACTCGAGAAGTATCCGAGGATCGAGCAGTTCTTCCAATCTTCCGTCTTCAATATCAAACACAATCGGCCAAATGCCTAGACTTGGAGGAATTGCCAGACCTGCTAGGATGGGAAACTTGGAACACTTCTTGTGTATTGTCGAGAAAACAACACTGCTGCAGTCGAAAATTGACAGTTCAGACCCATTAAGCTGTCGAATGCACTTTAGCGAGCCATAGTTCATCACGAGCGAAGATTGGACTCAGGCCAACAGGAGCTTCACGGGAGAATAGAACAGTATTTGTCATTAGCCCGGGGGGGGCTGGTATACCGAGGTATACTGCATCGTCAGCGATTGAGCTATTGAGCCACTCTTCAAGTCTTCCCCCGAAATGCGACATCTATTTGGACCCCGGTTTTTTTTTTTTTTTTTTGGAGAGCTAGACCTAATCTCAACTAATAATGGTACGCCTCTGCCGAATAATAAATCCATTCCCAAGAGCCAATAACATAGGGGTTTAAGGATTTAGATTTGAGGTTCTACAACTTACAGACTCAGGGCTCAACATTCTCTTCTCTCACAAATCGTGACCATATGGTCGTGTGGCCCTCTCCATGGACTCCATTCGAGTTTATGTAAACGACACACACACACACACACACACACACACACACACACACACACACACAGAATTACCATAATTTCCTGTTGAATTACCATCCCCCGTTGAACGCCACACGAAGGCACCCCCTCGATACAAAAGGTTCTCCCACTTCACAACAAAAGTCACGAAGAAACCTAAAACCCGCATCCGGAACCGGAAGCGGCCCGATTGCAGGCAGTAAACGAGAGTATCAACATTCGAGAGTGTGGTCTCCCCTCTCGAGGAGAACGGTTGGTCACAGTGGGGGAGTGAGGAGTCCTTCCTCCCTTGACCCCTGGGACTGCGCCATCATTGAGAGCCCGGCCTCGTTGGATGTCTATTTTCCTTGGCCGCCGTCACACCGCTAGCCTTATCGCTGGTGTTGGCTTCGGACGTCGTACCGTAAAACGATCGAACGGTGATCGAGGAAAACAAATCTCAAAAGTCGGGCGGGTGGGACGGAAGTCCGACCAGTGATGTGACGAGGTTGTGGTGTTGCTATTTTTGGGATCAGTCAATGGTGCAGGCCATTTGAAGGCTGTAAAGGTGGCCGTGAGGAGGAGGAAAACACCGGAAGCGTGAGGCTGTGAGCCACCAAAAACAACACCCCAGTGACCGCGAGAGCCCGAACCTCGAGCACTCGAGTCGAGAAAAACTGTCACTAGCTCTAGTCCGTTTGTATCTCCGATTTTTGTCACTGTCGATTGCTTAAAATAATTCCTTCTACCACACCTCGCGCCTGCCACTCACCGCCGACCAGATTCGTGAATAAAAGATGGTGACAATCAACGGCAGGCAGCACATGTGGTTCGCTCCGGTGAGAATGAAAATGACTTCCGCCTGACCATAACAAACGCCGCGCCATGCCACGGCACGGCCACTGATCTTCCGCATCAGATCAGAGTCGTCATCATCGTCATTGTCAATGGGGTGGGGGATCGGATCGTTTTTTTTTTCGGAATCTCACATCAAACAATACAATAAATGGGCGCGAATCGTCATACTACTGTTGCTGTTGCTGCTGCTGTGGCTGGTCGGTACAATCAACAATCTACGTCGCAGTCCATCAACTGGAACTAGCCGGGGAGGAGGACTAATGAGCTGCGGTTGCTTTTTCGTTCGCAAACCATACAGCATCCGGAAGCACGATCTACAACAACGCAAAAACGCTGCTCTCGGAACCGTAAAAACAGTCGCCCCGATCTGATTCTATTGCTCCGATAACCAGGGGAGGCAGCAGTGCGGCCAAGCGCACCACCGCAGTCGCCATTCGCGTATACAGTCATCCGCGTCCGCCATTTTTACGGTCGATAAATTTTCATAAAAAGACACCCACCCCAGGCCCGGGCGCTGCAGCAGCATCCAGCAGCACTGGACTCCAGCTGATCTCACCACACCACGTCTGGTGGCGTGACTGTCGATGTGAGACGAATTGGCACCGGCGGCGGCAGCGGCGATATTCAATGTCAAGCACATTATGACCACACACACACATCATACCCCGGGCCGGGATGAGTGGTGACGGCACTGTGTGAAAGTGTGCACTGATGATGCCTTGTATTCGCGGCCAAAAACACGGACCATCATCTGGTGCTCCAAGAAGAGCCAATATGGGAGCATCACAAATCGACACTCTCCGTGTAAAATGGGGATCGGTTGCAGATGGTTCTGATGGTCCTCTATTTCTCTTCAACCGACCTCGAATGCCTCGCTCACCACTTATGCGATTCAGTGTCCAAGTGTTGGCCTTACATGGACTGGAGATTGCCGTACATTCCCTTGAATTGGATTGTGGAAGTCCTTCAGAATGTTTATGGTTTACTTCTTAGGACACTCTCGGGGACTCAGATATAAGTACACTAAACCATCGGTCTCTTCGACGAGCGAGCGTTCCGAATACCGGAGCCGTAATATCAACAAATCGACCGAATCCAGATGATTTTCCAGGAACTTGTCCCGCAAGGAAAATAATCCATGTGCAACATGGAATGCTCCACTTTTGCTGCTACTTGTGGCGCATTTCTGGGAAGCATCTCTCTCTGCGGCCTCTGTCGGATATCGTCAACATCTCGAAGCAGCAGCATCACAACCGTTACGATCCGAACATTGTAGCATTGGGAAACCCACTCGAAACGCGCCCCCGAACCGTGTGGAAACGCTGATAAATCACTGGAAAAGCAATCATCATTAATCGAAAGGGAAATGGTACATCAAGCGCCGGCATGCTCTCGGAATCGTAATGAGGATTCCGGAACCCCCCGCCCCCCGTTTCTCTCGGTCGCGTTACAACCAATTGGCCTTTTACCCACCCCACAGCGTTTGTGATGACCTTTTCCAATTGACCCTAAACACATCTGGCGGCGGCGGTCATGGCGCACTGGCTAGCAGACCATTTAGCAAATTCCCGGCCGACCAACTGGCGTTTGTTGCGTCGTCGGATGTGCCCCGCATGGAATGCTCATAAAGGCGCATGAAGTCATAGCCGGCGACCGGCCGTCCGTCCGTCCGTTCCGTCGGCAAAAGAAATGACCTCCTCCTCCTTCAGGTCCCCATGGACCGCCCCATCATCGTCGTCATCGTGGTTGTTATGGAAATATTAACAATCTCCACACCACTCCGCCGAAATGGCCCCAATGTCCCGATGGTGGTGTAAGGTCAAGGAAACCGGTTCGATACGGCACATCGGTACACACGCCGGTGTGAGTCAGCAGCCCTGAACGTCTGAGCTATGGAAAGTATCGATAAAACCGAATCCAGCAAGACAGGTGAGCACCACGCCGTGATCGATCGCATCGTCGCATGTCTTCCACACTGAAGAGCTTACAAGGTACGTGGACGTTCCCCCTCGGTGGGAGGGTGGAAGCTTAAAAAATGTGTGTCTTTTATCCACCACCCTCCACCCAAAGTGGACTGCTACTCCGAGCTGCCTCGCTCCAAGACCGCAAAAAGGTATTATCACGGTATTGGCCAACCAACCAACCAACCAACCAAACAACGGCCCGAAATCAGCCGTTTCGCCTTGAGTGATGATTATCATACTCCGGGCAGTCCCTCGGTTTTTGGGGCCTTGGGACCTTTTTCGGGGATCGATGGCCACCGGAACCAATGCCCCGATGGCGAGCGAATGGATGTGAAATCTGTTGGACCGCCGGCCGGCCGCCCAAAGACCCAAAACTAAAGTTAATGGTTTATGCGCTGGTCTCTCCGTCGGGGCCGGAGAGCCGCAATACCAACCACTGGTCCATATTCGGGTGCTCGAGAGACAACCACCCCGAGGTGAAGCGATGCGGCAGCGAAGTGTTTGCGAGAATCCCAAATCCGTTGACCGAAATGAAATGCTAATATCATTCTCTCCCCGCTCCGGGGACGGGGACCGCCGGTCGTTGGCCAAAGACCAACGTATTTTAGAATCAGCCATTGATTTTTGTGTTGCTGCCTGCACATGGCATGGCCGCACGGCACGGTATGGGAAGGACTTGGTGACAGAATCCGAATGCCCCAAAAATCAACCGTCCCGTCAACACGCGCTGGGCCGGGACCGGTGGTTGTGCGGTTGTCGAAAGTTTATCGTCCCACCACCACCACCACCAACGAAGAGTGGCGTCTCCTGGGGGGAGAGCGAGAATGCGAAATTGCTGACGCCAAAACGACATAATCGAGAGGCGCACGATTTGAAATCCCTCTGGATGCGAGGAAATATTAATGACTTTCCACACCGGCCCAGACCTGGACGTTCTCGGTTGCTCTCTCTCTCTCTCTCTTTGTCTCTCCGGAGGGAATTAAGGCATAAAATGTCGTGCCATACGTAAGGTTGAGGTGGTGGCCACCCAGTTCGATGACCAAACCAAACGATTGTCCTGTGGATAGGAGAAGCGCGGGAGTCCTAGTCGAATGGCAACACAAACAAGCACACAATCGTTCGGAAGTTGAGCCAATTAGTTGGGCTATCGATGCTGGATTTTGAACAGATGTTTGCATGCAATCGAACCAATAATTGATTAATTAATAGTGACTGTTGCCTAGCGTGTAGTTACCGCTTGTACGGTGTGAGCCTCAGCATTTTTCAGTGGATTTTGGAAATGAAACAAATTTATTTAGGTTATACAATGTCAGGTATTAACAATTCACTCAGAATATAATAACGATCAAATGACTGACTCCATTAGACACACAAAAAGCGTCCCTTTTTTGGGAATTTCTTTGTATTTGACAACATTTGATGTGTAATAGCAGCAATTTCCGATCTGATAGTGGCTTTTAGCTCTTCAATTGTCTTCAGTTCGCCGACAAACATGTTACTGTTCCAATAGCCTTACAGACGACCCATAAGCACGCATAATTTTCATAGTTGAAGGATTATTTTCAATTTTTCCGTTTTTTTTGCGTCAATCGTTTCATAACATAAAAAAGCATAGTCTTACGTTTCAGAAACTACCTTACTTGTCCAAAACGACTGAAATATGACCAAGTTATTCAACATTTAAATAGATCCCGTCTAGATGGCGCACCCTGTACGGTGTTAGTATAGTTGAAAAGTTTAAAGCGAGAATCAATTAGCGAATCACAACCACAAAACCTGCGTTAAGATGTGCTAATACATTCACGTTGCCAGCAAAGGCCCCGGCCAGCCAGGTAACGATAACCTGGACTTAGTGGTGGTTCTAGTCAACACTAAAGGCCACCAAAGCCGGCTCTAAGTAGCGCAGCAAATAATAATTAAACATCCATTACGCTCCTCCCTCTCTGGTGCTAAACCAGTCCCCAACATACTACTAGCCGCATAAATAGTACATCTTCTTCGGCTGTAGGCTGCAGCCAGTGGTCATTGCAGTCATAAATTGCAGTATTCCGTGTTTCGGTAGGAGGAGAAGCGAGGTTTGCTGTAAAACGAACGGAAGCGAGCGCTTCTCCCCCGTTCTCGGTACAGATCCTCTTTAAACCAAGTGCTCACACACACACAGCCCACAGTATATGGCCGGGCAAACGTATCTGCGGCACCTTATCAAAAGGCTAACGGCGCGACCCTCCCTCCCTTCCTCATTCCGGTCACTTTTGCTTGACCACGAAAGATCCGGTCTCTGATAAATAACATTACATCCCACCTTCCACAGAACACCATTTCGTTGTGGTTCAACCGATTCCATGTCGTCGTCGACGCCCCACAAGAAGGGGGGGATCGAGATAACATGTTAAACATCTTCCTCCATCGGAGCATCCGAGGGAAGGATGATAAGCTGAGGTAGATAGAGGGGAAAACCGAGGTAATCATTTGGAAAAGTGTTACCGGAGTGTTACAGCCTGCATTTCCTCTTGCAAGACTCCCCGCATGACAGACAGACAGACGGACGGACGGACACATGAAAGCATAACTCACACACCTCACAACATGGAGCAAGGAAATATAGGAGCTTCCCTATTTGCGCCAAGACCCGAAGACGTCACACACCCTTGGACACCCACCCTGCACCCTCTGTTCCTGTGGTATTTCCACGAAAAACATGACGCTTCAGGTGTTGTGTCCGACTTCAAACATCTCTCTGCCACACACCACACCGCGGTTGGAGGTTGGCCGACAGCCAACGAAATTATACATTTGCCGGATGAGGCCGGATACCTTCACCGGGCCGTACACAGATCCCGTACTGCTGCTGCTGTTGTTGCAGTGAAACAGGATCGTTGCTGGGAGTCCATTCCGGATACCTTCGGCGAGATCGGCGCGGTGCAGAACATCTTGTCCTCCCATTTTCCCGTTACGCTCGGATCCGCTGGTCCCGATAAAGGCCAGACCCTTCCCTCGGAGCACTACACACGCAAAACCACCACCAATCGGGGCAATATATTAGTTTTGGCAGAGACTTAGTAGGACGGTCGCACAGCACGCCGTACCCCTTCTTAACGGTTGATCTCGCGAAAGTGCACTCCACCAATGCTCTGAATGCAGCAGGCAGCATCACAAACCACCACCACCACAACCACCACCACCAACGGTGGCGGAGAAGTGGCGAAAGTCATGGCATGACATGGCCACAGAGCAGTGCGCGCCCCCCGTGGCAGCCACTGCCGCGTAGTGATGACCAAGTCGTAGCACCACCGCGTTTGCATCGTTTGGTTTTGGGCAGCAGGGACATCGTCTGGGTACGTACCAATCCCGATTCCCCAAACTGTTGTGACGACTGTGAAGTGGATCTATGCAACCGGCACGCAGCAGCAGCAGCATGTTCGCAGGACATGCGCTTCGTTCCTCCACGTGCATTCCCACAAACCGCGATACCGCGCATCGTTGACAGCGAGCGAGCGAGTGCGTGTGGCGGCGAAGGGAAGCGAAGCGGAGGTCCAATGACCTATGTTTGCGTCGCATAAAGTGCAGCGCCTGGCAGCGTTCATAATCGTCTGCGACAAGGCGGTAGTGTGTGGTCATCGGTTGTACGTTGCAGCTGAGTAGTGCATTAGGATCGAGCGCCTCACCGAGATGGTATGACATTAGTGAAGTGGCCATTTTTAGCCCACAGCAACAGCACGGCCTGCTGCTGCTGGCAGACAGCTGTCATATCTGATCCATCCGGGACCCCCACCCGGAAAATCGTTCATCCTCGATGGATCTCGATCCATCACCATTATCGAGCCAGGGGATAGAGTTGGCTGTTTGGAGGGGAAAAAAAACACTCCCATTATTACACCAATGATGTGGAAATGTTTTCCACATCATTTTTCCCTTACCACGAGACCACGAAGAGTCCTGATGCTGCCGCTGCTGCTGTTGTACGACTCGCGGGAGAAAGTGCATTAATTTTACATCACATTGAAATGGCATCGTTTTGGCATCGCACACAGCTACAGGAGACGAATGGTCGTTCCAGCTGCTATAATGCTGGCATATTTAATGTCGCCAGCGACTTCTCCGACGACGACGACGACAACGACGCTGCTGCCTGTCGCCAGCGAATGGAAAATATCATCTTTTCCAATCAGACGACCGTGCACCGCACACGATCGAGCACACAGTCGTAATGGGGCAGGTTTTTCGGGGGGGACCCACGGACCCAGAGAGAGAAAACGTTTTTCCATGTTACCACCGCCAGGTTATATTTATTTTCAATCACGACCATCCTCCTCCAATCCCCAAACCAAACGAGCGAGCGCTCGTTCGCTCGATGGGCTCGATGGGCAAAACAGCATTTCCCCCCCCCCCCCCCCCCCGCGTGGTACCTCACGCGGTGCGCACTGCATTTCACGGAAACAGGTGCATGGCGAGGATCGAGGAACGTTTGGTGCAACGTTTGGTGTACGACGGTGCAGATGCTTTCACGGGCGAGAGCGCGACAGTTCCCGACACGACCGGAGTACCATACATACTACACCTTCAGAGACAGCATGCATATGCATCCGTGGAACTGCGATTTCTTATGGCCACTCTAGAGCTGCTCCATTTTTTTCCCCACATCTACTAGGGATCACACTGTCCTTGTGTGTGTGTGTCATCGTAGATAATCCGAGTAATGGCACGTACGAAAGATGTGTGTGTGTGTTGGGGCTATGAGAGCTTCGGTGGATTTACATTTTCCAACAGAAGCAGCTGTGCACCGTGAAGAGGAACATTCTTTCCTCAAATGTGCTCTCTTCTGTCCTCGCGAACAGGCGACTGTAGGAACCGACCCAGCTCCTCCGTTGGGTGGAGCAGATTAAATCGATAAGTCGTGGAGAATAAAAAAAAACTGGTACCATTTTCCTCTTGACATGGTTATTTTGTGGGCAAAAGAAGAATATACTGAGGAGATACAAGACCTTTTATTACCACCCTTTTTTCCGCTTACAATAACAGGGCAAATATGTTGTTTATTAGCATTACATGAGGAGGTGCAATGTATATTATATGCACATTTCATTGTAGGATTCAATATCATTTGAAACGCGCGCTATGAACCATGGAATTGGGTTACTCCTTACCTATGTGTTCTTTTTCAGGGATTTGCATCAACTGGGATCGAACCAAGGACGTCCTGGTGGTTAACAATCTATGAGCATATGGTTTGCTTTGTTTCTCCCGCCACCTTTGAGCATATAGTTTACCAAAGTTATTCGATATCGAGAATATCTTTGATAGTAACCATATTAAAATGGAAAATACGTAAAGGAAAGCATCTCGACTCGAGCAACAGAAACATAATTTGAAACGAGCCTCAAGCTGGCTTCTACATTTAATTTATGTTTCAGGGCGCAAGGCGGTACACTATCGATTAATTCAAGCGACGACACCGTCCTTGAACAAACCTGTAGCAGCGAGCATGTCTCCCATTTTCTTCGCCCTACTCCGCGCTGGAGGAGGCGGTTTGCATAATTTTCCTCTAAAACTGCTACCGCTAAAATGCCGCCGCTTCATAGCTGTGGTAGGCTACAAACACACAAATGCGGTCCCGACCGGACTGACTGGTGGCGCTCACTATTCGTGCGATAGGCTCGTGCGAACCAAAAAAAAACGCACAAACGCCATTCGTTCCATCTGCTAGCAGTCAAGCCTCTATTTGGCGCACGGTGTGTCGCACGCGCGTGTATGTCACAGCAGCAATTTGTTCCGGGTCCAGCTTGACAAATTTATGACACACACTCCAGCGCCTCCACTTAGCGTAACACGTGCGCCCTGTTTCTTTCTTTCTCTTGCTCTCTCTCTCTCATCAAACCCCGTGCCCAGTAGCACCAGAATGAGCGAGTCGAACAACCTTTCCACGAATGTTTTTCGGATGTTTTCGTCCGAAAAGCCACTAGCAGACACCATTATTTCACCTTTCCGTCCCCTAACTCCCTGGCATTAGCCCCGGCTAGCAAAAACGCAGGGCCAACCGTTGAGTTTCCCACTAGTGCTCCCCGTGCCGTGTGGCCAACATTAATTTTACCCCGTTCAGCTCACACCTCGGGCACCATCTTGCTGGTGGTCTCTCACCTACTCAATCTCAATGGGCTGTCGGGTGAAAGTAAAAGCGTTGGAAAATTTTCCGGCCAAATTAATTTTTAACTGCCCTCAACTACAACCCCAAGCACTTTCTGGTGGCGGGATGGAACGGCGGGATGAGAGGTTCTCGCGTTCGCTCAATTAAAAAACAAAAAAACAAATTAAAAACGCACCATTGCTTCGGCTTCGTAAATAAACTTCTAATTTGTGCCGCGCGGAATTAAACGGTTACAAAAATACCGATCGCACGCTCTTCCTAAGACTACTCGCCACTCCGTGCGTCGCCAATCATCATCATCATCACATGATGGTCATGTGGTGTGCAAATGGGAAGTGGCGGCAACAGCAGCAGTTACCGGAAGGAAGCACCAACGGTAAGTGGCCAATATAGATGTGGTGTGTGGTGCGTGTGTAACCACGTTTTTGGGTCAATTTAGATTTCATTGGCACCACATTTTCGCTTTCCTACAAGCGGGGCAGTGGTGTATTGGTAGCCCAAAAAGATTTGTAACGGATCCGAAATCAAACACCAGATCAGATCGGCACTTTATCCATTTACGACGCCATGGCAGTAGTAGTAGTAGTAGTAGCAAGTGGTTCACATAAATCTAATTGACCACCAGGCGCGCGAGCGCGCGCATGCTAAGTCCCGGTAAATCTCGTTCCCAAAATCAAATGGACGCGAGTTCCGAGCGAGCAAGCGAAATAGATTTCATTTAATCATCGTCAGGTCCGGTGGTATAAGTAGTGGCAAACGCGAAATCCGAGCCGAATCCACGCACCGGTGGTGTAGATGCGCGATGCCGGAAATGGTCTTGATGAAGCGAAAATAATCGAATCCGAATCGTTGCGTATTAGATTTTCGACCAATTCTGTTGCCTTCTGCTGCTGCTGCCAACTGCTGCTACGGCGCACGGACTTTCACCGGTCGGCGGCTAGGCTTCGCTGCCACATTGAAAGAACGAACGGCTAGAGACCGCGAGCCCTCAATGGCCCACTGCTGCTAGTGCGGCACCAGCGGCATCGGATATCTGTTTAATGTGGTTTGGAAAAGGGGAGGGAAAACGCCAGCCACACACACGCATACAGGGCTGACCGCCACACCTGGATACCGGAGCTGGCGGAGGTGGTCGCACCGTATGCACCGCTACCGATTGCTACACAACCAAGCAGCAACCTTTCCGGTACGCCGGTACGCATGCTACACGCGGAGTGACGGGCTCCGGGCTGTGAATTGAGCTGGATTATCCGATGAAGCCGCAGTTTATTATATTGCTCCACCGCGAAGACTCGAGGAACGAAAGCTGGCCAGCGGCTCTTTGTGCCTTCGCAGTGGAGCGTTTGCTCCGAAGGAGCCATCATTTCGCCACGCTAATGGCGTTGCTACAATTGCTACAATCACTTTAAATTATAACTTGAACATTTGCTTTAACACGCTACTCGACACGACGACTTGGAAGACACTGAAACGGCCAACCGTTTAAAACCACAACCAAAACGGGGCTCGTTCTAAAGCAAAAGAACATCCAGACCTCTCTCTCTCCCTATCTCTAATAGGGCCGCTGGCAGAAAGTTGCCGTCCAATCAAAGTTTATTAAATTTTCAATTCGGCCTTTCAACGTGCGAGGAGCATACATTCACAATGCGCTCCAGAAGAATATGTAGTCACCGGCGGCCGTGCACCATCAGGAGGTGTGTGCTTGCTTTGGCACCGATCATACAGTGATGGTGGGCTCGCACCTAATTTCATTATAGCTCACCATGGCCCCCGAACCTGGCACGCAATCCCGTCGGAAGCCCCCGGGAGGAAGCGCCTTGCTTTGCACACAGAACCACTGGAGCAGCCATTCTGGAGCGCGTGCCTCCGAGCAGGGTTCAGGCTTCCGATGTAGACGAGGTGTAATTAATTTTGTACGACATCAACCATCATACGGAATGGGACTACCACTGACCACCAAATATCCTTGCTGGCATCCTTTTTTTGTATCTCTCTCTCACTTGGATGGCCTAGTTCCAGTTGACCTTGGTTCGGGACAACAACGACCACGTCGTCCATGATCAACCTAGACGGTTCCATCACTCAACATAGAGAGACAGGGAGAGAGAGAGAGAGGAGAAGGATTCTGGAGTGATATTAAAACACCTCACCCTTTCCCCACTACTGACCAACCGATTCCTCAATCAGAACTTCAAGGTTCACCTCCAGCCGGTGGCCGGCCACCGGCGTGTCGTGGTGCGTCCGCTTGATTGGATTTTGTCACTCAATTGTCTGATGCGCGCAGCGACCATCCGCAGCGAACGCACTGTCATCGTCAGGTGTCATCACCTGTGGTGACGCGGTTCGTACGCGGCGGTTCGAAGTTAATTTGCGCTCCGTTTCGTCCGTACAGCATGCAAATAGGATGAAGGATGGGAGGATACAATCTCTCACCGTCGACTAGTGCCAGTTTGGACATTGGCCAAATTTCGGCACCATGATGGGGATGATTTCGCTGCTCGCTCTCGATGTGTACTGTGAAAATTGCTTTTGACGCGTAGCGTGATGAAAATCCGGATTCGGAAGTGATCCTCAGACATAGCAATATTGGATTGGAGAAACTACTTTGTCTTTTCTTTAGTCATGCCATTCAGATTCAGATCTTATCGTTCCTTCCATGTTTCAAGTTGTTGTCTGGGGTCGTCAACTTTTGGTCAACATGTCCAGCTCCTCATTTATTCTAAGCATTGCGTCCAATATCCCGAAGCCCGAATCGTTGCCCAGTTCACTAATACATTGGTTAAACAGTCACCGACAAAGAGAGGTCTGCAGCCTATTCCAAGTAGTGAGAACGGGCGTTTGGCTGCCAAACGCACCCCACGGCCGACAGTTCGTTGAATCGGCGTACCAGTTGGCGACGAGAGCACTGCGGTTGACGAATCAATTGCAGAGATATAATGAAACGATGCCAACGCGTATGTTGTACCACGGAAATAGACAACTTCAATGACAGTGTATAGCATTGCTTGAGGAAGCCCAGGGAACCGCGAAAGAAGGAAGAAAAACCACGCGCAAAGCTACAATGTTGGGCGAACGATTGGACGTCTGCCGTTCTGCCAACCGTTTTCATTACCATCATCAGATGGAGCACAAAGCGATTGTGGAACCCACGAAAATAAGGGCCCTGTCTCGCTATGGCTCTCGGTAATTTAACCTCAGATCAGATGTGACAGTTGCGCCACAAGAAATCATGAACTGCGGCGCTGGTGGTGGTTAAGGTTCTTCTCGCCCTTATTGGGAAGTATCGCCTTTAAATGCGGCTCTAGAGCGGCGACGAGTCGCGAGTCTTGACGCGCGCGCGCCAGTCAGAGTTCATTACATGCCGCCTCCGTGGCAGTGTTGAGGAGTTTCTTTGTTCATTTCAATCACATTCTCTAGCCCTTCACATACACAGGGGCTGTGGCAGTCGGAGCTATGCTCACGGTCTAGTCCATCCGGCCACTAGACCGCCACTAGAGCACCCAACCCTGACTTGCCTCCCGTGTTCCTAAGGCGATTCTCCGGGCCCGGGGCAGATCGTCAATTCCAAAAGCGCTGAGTTGGATGGTTTTTGAGCCCATGCGTCGGCGGACTCTGACGCGGACTGCTGCTGTGGTCGGCAGGCTATGGAGCGGATATATTGTCGTTTCAACACATTCCCATTCTAAATAGCCTCCCCCCAAAACGTACGACTAGCAAATGCCCAGATTTTGTGAGATGTTACCGCCTCGTCGCGCGTTCCTCGTTAGTTCCGTCCCTTCCGTTCTGCCGTGGCAAATCGTTTGGCATTTCCTTTTGCAGACCGAGTTCGTGCGTGTGTGCGTGTGTGTGTGTCGCGTAAGGCGCTCCATCATTCTTTAAAAGCCCGCCCGCCTCACTGCAAACGTGACACGCCGCATTCCATTCGGTGGTGTTGCCGCCGCCGTTCGGTTTTCGTACAGTCCCCCCTCGCACAGTGTTGGTTTTTACCGCAAATTCCTTAATCCGAAACCCAAACACAGCCCCCACAGCGACCTACGCACCACCGCTACATACCACATGCCGTGGCAGGCCAGCCGGCCGGCCGGTTCCGACTCCGACTCCGACTGCTCGATCATGTAAGAGCGAAATCCGTCGTTCATGCATAAAATTGTGTTCCTTCGTTCGCATTGGATAAATGTGGCTGCTGGTGACATGACATGCTCCGGTGGTATCTCTCTGGTCGATGCCAATGATACATGTGTCCTCCTTCTTCTTCTTCTTCTCCAGCGTGTGTGTGTGTGCTTCCAGCTTCTAACGGTCATGCTCAATCCATTCCTCTACCTCTCTCAAAAAAAAAAACAGAGTCAAGCAGATGATATCTGAACGGAACGGTGGAGGAGGAATATTTCCGACGAATTGGCACATTATCGCCGAAGCAGAGAGCTCAGCTCAGCTCACCTTCGCACATCGGTATCAGATGAAATTATCAACCGAATACCGAGCGATCATGGAAGGGATATAGGAGATGCTTAAGGCCGGGGGCCTCCCTTAGAAGCAAGCAGCATGGCATTGGATGTTCGAGGAGCGGGGGCGGGGGGTTGGAATCGTACACACCCACTCCCCACTCGCCACACGTTGAAGGCTCTGGGCACGTGTTGTGTGCCAAGAACGTGAACGTACGCGTGCGGTTTACATGTTAGTGATGATGTGATGTGCCGTGTGGGTTGAGTGTATTGGAAAATATTATGCCACACGACACCACTGGCCACTGCTGCTGCTGCTGCGTATAAGGATCCCGCCAGCTAACTCCCGGCGACCCCAGGACCCGGGGGGAACATGTAACACCACCAGACCCCGGACTGACAAAAAGGGAAAATAACGATCAGAGCCAAAAATATGGGATTAATACAAAGTCGGTTTTTGGTGTGTGTGTGTTGGTTGATTCGTTTGCATCGATTGTGCTCGTGCTGCTGCGGCTGGTAATGTATCTGTCCCAGAGGAATGATTTACTTCTTGGGAATATTGGCATCGACATCTGGTCTTGGTCTTGGGAAAAAAAGCGACGTGTTACAAGCGCCAAGCACAGCGACAGCTACACTTGGATACTCCTCTCAACTGAAGTGCCGGTACGTTCTCCAACACATGGCCCCAGGCTCACGTGTGCTCCCTTCTTCCTTGTTATCCTTGTTGCCTTAGGAGCAGCAGCAGAAGTACGACCGTTTCCCTTTTCTTCTGCACGGTTTGTAAATCAAAAATTTAAACCAACATCTTGCGGCACGTGCCTCGCTCTCTCTCTCTCTCTCTCTCTCTCTCTCTCTCTCTCTCTCGCTCTCTGTGCCTATGAAGTATCACGTACCTAGTACCTCTGACGCCATTCTTCGACATTTCGTCTTCGTTCAAGCGTTTGCACCTCAACCACGTAACGCGAGAAGACAATAACTATAATTACACCTCCTTTCAATTACCACGCCACTCGTAAGCATCTTGCGGGCTCTTTACTCGTTGCATAAACGTACCTTTTAACCCAGCAGACGACGACGCCGCCGTCGTAACGTCTGACGCTCGTGAGGGCACAAAAACAACGTATCACACACACGCTACGCGCAATTGGCGGCGCTGTCCCACTTTTTGTTTTCCGCCGGCCACAAAACACTTTTATTGATGAAGTGTATTTATCACAGACGGCAATACGTGAGTGCGAAGGTACACAAGTAGCCAGGAGTCGCGCCATTGCAAGCGAGTCTTTCCTTCCTTCTGCTTCTTCTTCTAAAACCCGAACATTGCAACATTGTCTAAAACTTGTAAACTTCTTCGGTGTACACTCACCATCAAACGGCACCGGGTGAAGGAATGCCATAAAACAACACGGACATAAATCTTCATTACTATTTGCTCATAATGCACACGGCGGCGCGGCGGTGGTGGTGGTGGTGTGACATAGATACATACTAACGCTCGATCCGAACACGCTCTGTCGTCGTTTTAGTTTTCCTCCAAAGTTACTGATACGCAAAAGCCCACTGGCCAGTATCAGCGAGCAAACAAAATACTCGTTGGCACATGCAACCACTCGACTTGGCTTCGAGAGAACGAGAATGCAAAAAACACCGCCAATAATTGAACCGCCGTCCCCCTATGCGCGCTGCATGTGCTTCGTTTTTATCGCTTTGGAATGCAGAAATCAACAAAAACCCCTAGCGAACGAAAACAAACAGCTATCTCTGTAGTGTCTAGAACCGCAAACACACAATCCAGGAACAACAGGAACGGATCGGATAAAGCAAAGGCACGCAGGAGAGAAAGAGAGAGAGAGAGCGAGAGATAAAAGACCACCACCGAAACAAAGCATCATTTCCGTTCTGGCCACACGCAACACCCAACCAAAAGCGGAAAAGCGGAAAACGGTGCACGAATGGATGGATGGATGGTTGGATGGATGGACAGACAATCAACAAATTAGATTTGTCCACTCTCTGCCTCTCTTTCTGGCTCACTCGCTCGTTCACGACCGGTGGACACCATTCTCGGTGCGGAGTACCCACGGCATTTGACATATTCCCGCGTTCCTTTTGCCCGCCACAATCACCACCCCATGCCATCCATGTGTGCACTTCCGGTGTGTGTATATCGTGTTTCCGGTTGACCGGGCTTGCGGGCGTGCAGCAACAACGGCGACGACGACCATGACGGTGAGCCATTAAAGGGTGTCTCGCTTCGAACGCACTTTCGGGGTTTGGGAAATAAAAATCGACTTACACTACACACAGTGTAACATTAACATGAACGTATTGTTGCTAAATGAACGAAAACAACCCCGCCTCCCAGGTCAAATTGGCCACAACCGCCACGAAAGGGTCATCACCATACGCTTGGAACAGGTGTGCTCTGCTGGCGCGGATTTGTTTTTTGTCAACCAGTCCAGACACCAGACGGACGGAGCGGGGGACACGGACAAAGAGTAACCTTCGGGCGACAAAAACAACTCGCGTTCCGACCGTTCATGATCAACGGTTCCATTGCTTCCGGTGCTCTTCGCGAGCGCATCCGTACTCTCGCTCTCCTCCGCTCTCCTTTACAGTATCCCCCTCGGGTTACAAACCGGAGAAACCCTTTCTCCCGTAATGACATTTCGCTTCGCACACTTATTCGCCGATTGTGTCGCTGCACATTATGTGCAACAGCAGCAGCAGCAGCAGTAAGCAGAGGGGGGCTTTTCCAGCATGTGCTTTCGCAAAACTGTGCGCCACCAGACCGGGGCAACACCACAACAACAACAACAACAACGGGGACAACGGAACAGTCGGAAAGCTGTGCCATGGAGTGACATCGCTATTCTGTGCCTTTTATGCGCTCTGTTGCGACTGCTTTTCGCACGCGGTGTGTTTGTGTGTTTTCCACCAGGCTATTCCTATTGATTATGGTGGTGCAACTCACGACGCTGGCGTGGATTTGCTGCGTTAAAGATGGATTTTTCCCAATCATCATCGGCAGCAATAGCTTCTTTCTCTTCACCCTCTCGACGAGCTCGACGAGGATTGGGGAGAGCGAGCAATAGCTTCAAGGGTACAAGGGGAGGTACAAAGGGGGTAGCGGCCGGTTTGGATCTATGCTTAGCAGCAGCAACACTTTCTCATTCTTTGGACCCACCACTTCAGTATTTTCTTTTTTCTCCACTCTCCACTACTCGACACCACGATCCACGATCACCGCTGGCGGCAGTAGATCGGTCACAGTGTGTGACAGAAAACCAGGAGAGAATGAAGGGCTTGATAAACGAGTTTAAAACATAAATAGTATCTTGGATTTAAGAGCCCACATAAAAGCATTTTCCATAAATGTTCTCTTTTTGAAAGAGATTTACCAACCATACCATTGATATGTATGTATGATAAGCATTAATTCAACGAAAGTATCGGTTATTTGTATACGCCATCTAGACAGAACTTATTTAAATGTTGAATAACCCAGCCATTTCTCAGCCGATTTAGGAAAATGATCCAGATTTAGTTAGATTACACAATGCCAATTATTGAAAATTCAAACAGAATATAATATCGATCAAATGACTGCCTTCATCAGACACACAAAAGTGGCCCTTTTTTAGGTATTGTGCATGATAGTTGACAACATTTCAGGAAATTTCGGACACCCTGAACATAACATTAAAAAAGATTTAAAAAATTAAACGATGTTAACAGAAGAGAATTTTGGCAAAAAACCAATACTTGCAATGTTTTCTAAGTCGAAAACGATTTTTGCTACTCCTGCATCTTTGGCGACTCCCAAAAAAAGCGGAAAAAATGTGACTTATGCAGGATAAAACAGTCTCATTTTTCCTTAATGCATCCAACCGATTTGCTTTTTTCAAATCCTCTACCTAACTATCGCCCATTAGTTCCTACCGACGACAAAATTTCGAAACGGACTGTTAACCGCATCACGTCGTCTACTCTCACCGACCGACCCGCAGCAGCATCAGAAGAAACCGGGTGTGCAGGGCCGCGACCAACGCGATCATATAATACCGGAGTATTAGTGCGCGATCGCGGAGGCAAACTGGTCTTTGCTCCGATGAACCGCCGTTCCCCGGTGGGGCGGCAAAGCCCGGAGAATGGCCGCGTGGTGACGGTGACGGGGCGACGATGGAATGAAAACGAAACGAACGGGGTGAGCAAAACAAACACCAAACCAATCGCGACCAGTCCCACACCAAAGATCCATGCTTCGTAGTAATGATGATGATGATGATCATGATGATCATGACGATCGAAAGGAATGAAGGAAAAGTGAGAATCATGAGAAAAACCATTCATTTTCCCGCCGGTTTGTGGTACCGTTAGCTTGGTGCTAATGAAAATTATGATGACGGTGATGATGATGAGTTTGTTGTGCTACATAGTTTTTATGTTTCTATGATTTTCGAAAACTAAATATAAAAAGGAGAGAAATGAAGTAATTTTATTTTTTCGCTTACTCGTGCCGCAGTTCAGAAGAGAAGGACTTCAATGCCCTTTTTGCTGGTGTTTCTGGATAATCGTCGACGCTTACAATAATAAACATGCGTACGGATGCATGTACTAGCCCCATCAGGGATCACGCAGCGAGATAGAGAGAGAGAGAGAGCACCGCAAAAAAACGTTTCGGAATGCTGGCGTTTGTTTTTGTTTTGATTTTTGCATCACAAAAATTGTATTATGCACACGCACGATCTTCAACCGATCTTCACACACCATCACACACACACACACACACACACACACACAGGGAATAAAAACCCTCTCCGGATTACCAATTCTCCCTCGATGTAGCACCCACAGCATGGCCGCAGCGATACACCATACGAAGCTGCGGTTCCCTTCTCTTTCGCTTCACGACCCGAGGGGCAAACCAATAGCTTTGCATTCCCTTTTCAACAAGGAACAACAGGGCAAGTCACAACCAAGCGCACACACACACATCCACGAACACCGAAACACACCCATCGAGAAGACTATCGTGATCGCGATCATCGCAATCGCGTTCGCCCACACACGCGATCACCAAGCAATACTCCCACCATTTGCAGAAGGCTCATCCACAGAACCAGCGCGCCACGGGGACGAGGGAACAAGAAACACAAGATATTCTTACTAAAAGGTGCTTACCACACGGCCCACAACACCCACAACGCACGCACTCCAAAAGCAACCCACCCACAAACGGACACACACACACACTCGCACTGACACACTTACACCGTCGTAGCGGATCGTGACAATATCTCGTCGGACGGAGGAGTCTCGGAGGCTGACCTGTGCGACGGCGTTGTGCTGTGTCGTTGTTGTCGAGACGGCTGATCGCAGATGAATGAGCACTTGGGACCCCTTGGGAGCGCGAGCAACCGGGTGAAATGAAACGGAAAGTGACCACCAGCCGAACCGCGAGCGGATTGACAAGATAGAGCCGAGAAAAGAGAGCAAGAGAGAGAGAGAGCGACAGAGAGAGAGAGTGATCACAACAAATACATTCTTTGGAAAGGGTTGTTCAACTACTTCTCTCCGGCAACTTATGTTCGCGGCCGGTTGCTCTCGCGCTCAAATCTCGTGTGGACCGCAACGGCCAGATGGAGAGGATGGGGATGGAGAGAGGGGGGCAGATCAATTATGTTGCAAACATAAGAGCACCATGGGATCGACACATAATACGGGGATTCGACGGTCGTGAATTGTTAATAAGTGGTTTTTGATGGGAAGAGTTTAAAAGGCGGTCCAGTTTAGATTGGAATTGTAATTTTCATTGAAAAGGATATCCCTTACAACTATAGCGATGCAAATGCGTATCTCATGAGCATTATGGAATTATATCAATTGATTCTAGTAGAGTAACTATCACTTGAAATGGGTGATATCATTTTCTTTTTTTTAAGGACGGTTGAGCCGTATGTTTAGTCCTTTCATTGGAAAAAGCTAATTCGTTTATATAACATTCGTATAAAGCCTGCAAACGAATATATTGCAAAGTGCTATCGCATATTTGTATTAAATAGTATCTTGGATACTAAATACTGCTTATATTTTGCTTAAGCGATAAAAATATTATATTACGACACAGCACGAGCAAATTTGAATGGGAATCGGTTCCACGCCGCAGGTAAAATCCTAATAAAATCACAATCCCCGGATCGACCGGCGAGCGAACATTCTAATGCTCGACAAGTGCGTGCTCTCACCTGCCGCTGTCTGGCTGACGGGTTGTCTCGACCAAAAAACAAAAAACACTTACTAATCCCCCTGCCCAGCTCACGCACATGCTGCTGATGCCCTAATCGAGCAGCGGGAAGGCATGCTGTGCGCTGCTCCACGGGACACCACCGGCACACAGCCAACCAACAAGAGTTCCACGAGTCACAGCCCAGTTGCACCCCCAAATGTTGGTATGTTGAGTGACAGAAACCGAACCGATCGGTGTCGGTGTCGGTTTGTGTGTGTGTGTATCTACGGCAAACAGGAGCCGGAGTGCGCCATCACCTCATCCTACCCCGTACAAACGCCCGCAAAGCAAGTGTAAATCGTGATAAATTTGCGGCTCGCAACCAATAGCGAAGGGAAATAGCAGCAAGTACTTGGATTTGCTGAAACAACAACAACAACCGCTGCTGTGCGGTTCGCAATCATCGTTAATGGCACCGATGGCACCCGGGAAGCCGGATCGGATCGGATCGGATCGAGTATCGGCCGTAAACGTCGTCGCTGTGTGGATTTAAAGTAACACAAACACAGCTTAACGCCAAATGTTTTGCGCCAATCAATCCGGTGCGCGCCTCAATCTTCTGGGTCACCCGGTCACCCAGCAGCAGCAACAGCAGGCACGCTACTTTGTGGTTTTTCGCCGTTTTTCCAATTCCGGTCGGAAAAAGGAACCCCCCACCCCTAAACCCGAAGCTACTGGGGAACCTTACGTTCGGGGGCTCCGTTCGTTCTGCTAATCTGCTTAACATTCCCGGCATCGTAACGTGTTTCTCTCAAACCAGCCAGCCAGCCAGTGTGTTCCTTTGGCCATTCTAATTAATAAGCGGAAAAGGGGTGCCTCGTTGCCGTTGCTCTCATCGCCACACGATGGCCCGGTCTGGTCGGAATGGTTAATTTTCCCAAGTGGAAAACCTTGTAACACTTCACGCCTGTGCTGGTGGCCACATCAAACCCAACCGAGAGTGTGCACCGTCGTCATCACCATCAGCATCATCATCATCATCATCGTCTGCCCTCATCCTTGGTCACGGTAACCCCACACGGTTTAAGGATATCGTCTCGTTGGCACACAAACGCCGTTTACCTGGTGAAGGTAAGGCCTCTCTCTCTCTTTCTCTGTCTTTCTCTCTCCGTAGCCAAATTGAATCACAAGGACCCTGCCTGTGACCGTATAACGGATGATTAACATTTTACGCCATTTTACTTCAAAGTACAAAAACAATCACCGACAACGACGACGGTGTACAGGGTCACTACACGCTCAAGCCGCTCCGAGGATGCATCCATGAGCGCAACATGATGAAAATGGTTTCATCGCCAGGAAAGCATAAACTTGCTTAGTGTTCTCCGGATAAGTGATAGTTTAACATTAGGGACCGCAGTTCCTGGGAAGCGGAACAACACTAAACAGCGATTAGGGAATTAAAATTGAAAACCGAAAGTGACGACACCGGGCACACAAGGTATCCGATTCGGAAGCAGCGATCTCGCGAATCGATCGTGCACGACGCCGATCAGCTCGAGGCCGATACAGCAGCAGCAGCAGCACTATACACGCCCGTGCTGTGCCGTCGATAAATTTAGATTTTCCTAATTTACTTTCAATCCAATCACGTGCCAAACATCATACGTACGGGGAGTGGCGGCAATCGAGCTCGAGGAAATCGGAAGCACGATCGAAACGCTATCGCACCGGATGATTGTCGTTCTAATCGACATTACTCGCCACAAACACTCTGCCCGTAATGTCAGCCCGCTCTGCATAAGATTAATTAATTTAAACGAAAACGATCATTAAGAAAGATTCGCGTTCGCATCCTTCTTTGGCAGGAACAGGCGTGTCCGCCGCACAAATCAACTTCCGCCCGTCATCGCAGCGATTATGAATGTCGTGGGCCGTCCCCTCAAAAAACAAAAAACATGATTTATTCCTAACGCGCTATAAGACTATCCGGCAACATGCCCATAAAGATTCCGCTGATCGATGGATCGATACGTCTCGTTCATCGAGCGTAATGCGTTCGACTACCCGCGATTGATTGCTCGTTAAATCGTTAAATCCATTTTGCCCAAGGATGAACGGAAACCAAGGAAGGAAAAACACTTCATTAGGGCACGGACACCAAAAATGAGGGAGGTGGGGGGGTAGGAAAAATTATGTTTCCATTTTCCGGCCTCTGTTCTGTTTGACCTCCCTTCTTTTTGACACCTCCGTTGGCACAGGCTTTGATGCATGGGATAAAAAGTGGGACACAGGAGTGGCCAAAGGCTCATTAGATCCCGAATCCCACTGGCCACTACGGAGCGAGCGGAGAGTGTCCGATGATAAAACGACGACGTCGAAAAGCTTCCGCCATAAGGCGATAAGATGGAGAGGGCCGCAATCACAGGTGGAGCGCAGGTTTGATGAACGAGCTTTTATTGAAATTAATATCCAAATGTGTTCCGGGAATGGCCGCACCGACCGAAGGAAGTGACCTCCAACTCCTCCAAACAAGTTCAGTCTCTCCTCTTTGGAGGTAAGAGAAAGGAAAAATCGGGTCAAACCACACACACAGAACCCGCCTTAAACGGTGCCATATGGCCTGGGCCCTGTGGCCTGCCGCCATAGCAGCGTTACAATGCCGAGCCCCATTTTGCTTTTATCATTATTTAAGGAGCGGTTTGTACGAGCATTTCCGGCAGCATTCTGCTGGCTTCTGGCCCAGCCAGGGTTTTGAGCCTGGCCACGACGTTCTGCCTTTGACCTAGAACCATCGTTTTCAATCACCACACCGGAACCGGCTGGATTCCGTACCTTTGGAGGTTCGGTACTCCGTGTATTCCGGTTGCATATCCCGTGTACCTCGTTGTGCTCACCACTGCTCAAGGTCATATGTTGTGGAAGCCTAAGTGCGATGGCCATAAGCCGACCACATTTTACCCATTTCCCGAGTGGTTTCAATATTATTTTAAATTGTTTTACGATACCACACGTTTAACGATCCCTAACGGTGGTAAAACATATCCTGCTATGATGAAGAGCAAAGAATTTTATCATTTCAACTGATCACCGCCAACCACAACAATGGCGCGGTTGAGTGGTGGTACTTTCTTTGAAAAATCGTGTCAAAAGAAAGAAGGAAAGGAAAATCCTCATTGACCACAACCGGCGGCTACACTAAGACGAAAGGTCACACTCCGGTACCTTTGCCGGTGGCTAGGTCCACGAAGGTTAACTAGCGTCAATTCTGTTGAACAATCGAGATAAATCTTTGAAGGTGGCAGAATGTAAGTTTGACATTTTTCTAATTAGAAAAGTGTCGGCCCCTTTTCTCGCTTATCAGTTGTCTTTGGGGGGGGAATCGGAAGGGGTTTCGGTTGTTAATGTTTTCGAAAAGGTTTTAATGTCTCGACGGATGGACGGAGCAAGCTATACAACGATAGCGGAAGCAGTGTGACCAATAATCGTTTTTCTTCATCGTCCTGGACCTGTAGGGCACCATGGAATCCTACTTTTTCATTTGGCTCGTAGAGAAAAAAAAGGATATTAAATCTCTTGGCGGGTATTAGAGGTGTCGGTGCCGGTGTGCTGGTGTTGGAGAAGCAAAAACAGACACCTACGCATCGGCGACCGTGGCCTGAGCTGAATGCCGCATGCAGAAGGAATTTCGCAGCGAAAAAAGCAACGTTTCAACCCGCGCGGGGTTGGGGTATCCAATTAAGCGTGGCAAATAAATAAAAATGGAGAAGAAAATTAAAATGAAAAATCGGCCACGCAAAACAGTCGCAAAATCCGCGCGACTGCACCGCGCTTCAAACCACCGCCGTGCCGCTCCATCAGGCATCATCATCGCCATCGTCGTCATCATCAATGTTGGGTTTTCCTCCGAAAAATGGAGACCAACGCCAGGTAAGGGGTGGTAAGGACGGTTAGTGCTGGCGCATTCACCGACAGACCGAGAGAGGTAGAGATGAAATCGTTGCACGCCTTTAGCCGGCCAAATCACGCCTTGCTTGCTGTTGCTGGTGCTGCTGCTGCTGCTGTTTGTCGGTGCGTGCGTGAGAGTGTGGTGAGCCATGCAAATATTTGCTCTGTGCGTGCTAATTTTAGGCTGGCCACAGCGCCATTTATCCCACCGATATGATGACCGAACGGTGATCGTAAAATCCCTACCCATCGGTTGCCGAGGGACTGATCGAGTAGAGCACATCCATACCATCACACCATCATCGGCGTGTAAGGGACTTTTTAACAACGATCCGGGCACAGTTGGCTGTGCGCGCCGGGAATGTTTTCCCGTCCTGCTTTGAAGCGACGCAGTCAATTAACGGAAATTTATGACGATACGGCCGAACTAAGGATAGTTTGCGGCTTTATTGTTTACTGAACGATACTAAATGTATTATGGTGTGCGGAAGTTTACCTTGTACTACACAAGAAAGCAACAGTAGTTTTATTAAACCTTGTGTTAACTTGTGTTAACGTAGTTACCAAGCACCGGCGATTATAAATCTAGTTAACATATTAAATGATAGATAATTGGAATGCATTATAAAATGCCTGTACCCAGTATCAGCATAAAACATAGGACCTTTACATAAATTCTGTGGCCAATTAAAATGTTTTTACATAGACTCCCTGTCTCGCCATCGGTTACTTTGCCACTTCGGGGCGTGAGTTATAATCCCGACCAAACGTTCACCTTGGTCGAAATACATGTAAAGTTCCTTGGCTTCGTTAATCCCACTCGCGTCTACTCGCCGACCTGACTACTCGATGGAAACGCATGGTACCTCATCCCCGTTCAAGGAAAAACAAAGTTGGTGAGACGCGAAGCGACGTTGTTTCAACTTACCTTCGTGTATAAAGCGGCTTCCGTTGATAGTTTCCACAGGCCCCACTACAGAATACTGCACACCATTTCGAAGTGTATGTCCTTTAACGGTTGTATCGCCATATTTGTTCCAGCTAGGCGATACTACATTGACCGTCGACGACGACGACGACGACGATGGCGACCGAGCGTTCTAGCCGCAAGCCTTGGGCGCTACACGGAGCGCACGGATTGGCCAGACGGCACCGGTGAAGTGGAAAACTCTTTGTCCTGGTTTTGTATCCTCTTTTTGCGATTTCCACTCATCGGTTCACGCTGTACACGGCGATTGACAGTTCCGGGCAGTGTGCTCCTGCTATTTTTTCGTGTTTCCATTCATTCGTACACTTCCGGTTTGCTTTGTCGATACTGATATCCTTCTCCCTCTACCCCATCCCTGGCCATTCTACATTTTAAAGAAATTGACGATTGACTTTGGCCCTTGACTCGGAGGCGCTTTTATACATACTTTTTCCCTCGTCACCACCAATTACAGCACAACCCCGATCACAGCCACTTCGATGGTTACTCGATGAAAAAGCAACTCGGACAAAACCCTCCGTGCTATGGCTCACCTCGTTGGTGCTTCATTCGTGCAGTGCTGCTAGGCTACCGAGCCTTCCAAACCGCATCCATCCAATCCTAGGGGATTAAGGACACTGGCACCGGACCGTACGGGGGCGATTTCTCTTTATCGCTCGAGGGACACACCAAACCTTCCCTCCGATTGTCCTTTCTCGACCCGATTACACTCTAGCTTTCTTGTCAGGTGTCCCTCGAGGGGTGATTCGGTGAAGAAGATGGCACCAAATGGATGTTCGATGCGAGGACGAAATCTCCTGATTGCACACCGAAGAGCACGGCACAACGACACAAACGGGATCAACCACTTTCACTTCGATGCATTCTTTAATAACCGACAGACCTGCAGCTCGAGGCCAAGAAACTCCGGGTGGAAAATTCTGCGCTACGTTCGAGGAAAAACGTCGTCCGTTCGGTGTTCTGTTCCCTGTCTAAAAAAATTCTCGGCTCTCGGAGCAGCGTTAGCAATTTCTGGTCGCGATGCCGTGCTCACGAACACATGCGCAATAGATATTGGTGTTTGTGCCGTATGGATATTTCATGCGCTGTTCCGGATGTCCTTCTCTGGCCGAGACATCTTTTCGTTGGCGGATTTCTGCATTTAAAAATGCAAGTATGTGGCTGTTTCTTCTCTCAAATATATTTTTATGTTTGTGTGAAGGAAAAAAATCACAGAATCACAGGAAAAATACATTATAAACGTTAAATAGTGCTAGAGGGGAGGGGACGCCATTACATTTTCTCTGTCGAAAGATAATATTTGGAAAGTTTTTCGCAGTTCCGCTTTTCACATTTCCCGATTGATCTGTTCCTGTTTCCTGTTGGCCGTTCTGCTCCTTTACTAGACTTCTGCTAAAGAGCGCCAAAAAACTGCCGTTCAAATTTTCGAGTCAATCCATTTTTCGAGCACAACAAATCGAGTCGCACAAAAAACTGCTCGAAATAAAGGCAAAAGCCAAATTTCGAGCACAACAAATCAAGTGACGTAAAAACGTCGAATTCTCGGAAATGTCACTTGAAGAAACATCGCCGTCGTTTTCAAACAAACTGCTGTCAAATTCGGTCGCAAAAACAAATCTTTTTTTCTGAACCCTGTGATCCTCCCCAAAAAACGGAATGGGCGAGACCCCCGAGATTCCCCTCTCAGTGACCTGCGGCGTGTAGTGAGCATGTAATCCACGGTTCCATTTCCACCCGTAGTGCACCAAGTTAGGAAAAGCAACCTCCCTCACGACCAGCACTCGTCCCGGTCATCATGTCTTCCCTTCGCCAGCAAACCATCGTCCAGGTTTGAGTCCCGGTCTGCTCGTTCCGACTAAATAGAATTCTTAAAAGTATCTGCTTCTACTTACAGTATTCTATTCTTGTTGCGGCCTCACTCTTCGCCTACGGTGGCTCGCTGCACGGAACGTTCGTCTTCGACGATTCGGCGGCGATCGTCAAGAACATGGATGTACGTAATGTGGCCACACCGTTTCGCACTCTGCTGCGACACGATTTCTGGGGCAACAATCTGACCGACCCAACGAGCCACAAATCCTTCCGTCCACTAACCGTACTTAGCTATCAGCTGGAGAGCCGGATCCTCGGTCTCAATGCCGGGCACATGAAGAAACTGAACCTGGCCCTTCACACAATCTGCAGTTTGCTAGTGTTGCGATTGTTTCAAGTCCTGTGCAGTGAAGGTGAACAACACATTCGTACCGCCTTCTGGGGTGCCTTCCTGTTCACCGTACATCCGGTACACACGGAGGCAGTGGTTGGGATTGTGGGACGAGCGGATCTCCTAACGGCCATCGGATACATCACGATCATGCTGCTTTACCTGCGATGGATGGATAGTGGTCGATCCCAACGGTGGGGATTCATTGTGTATCCAGTGCTTTTTGTTCTCACCATTGTTTCGATGCTTTGCAAAGAAACAGGAATCATGGCGCTAGTCAGCTGTGGAGCAGTAGCCTTACTGAAACGCATCAAATGGCCACTACGTGGCTCAGTGCGCGATCTTCTCCATACTCATCGGTCTTGCCTGGGGAGAATCATCGTGCTGGCGGCACTGTCACTGGCCGCTCTCACGCTCCGTCTCTGGATTATGGACTTTAAAAGTCCCCGGTTCCATCGAATGGATAATCCGGTCGGAGCAAGCAACAGCACACTAACGAGGGTGCTCTCGCAAAGCTTTCTTTACTGGATCAACCTTTGGCTGCTCGTATGTCCGGATCGGTTAAGTTTCGACTGGGCCCTCGGTTCGATACCGCTGATCGAACATCTGAACGATTTGCGGCTTTTGCTGGTGGCACTGTTTTATGGTCTCATCGCGGTGCTGTTACTTCGAGTGCCGTCTACGAAACGCACCGAAGTTACACTCTCCCTAGCCCTCACCATCATCCCGTTCGTCCCTGCGTGTGGCATCGTTCGAGTCGGTTTCGTGATTGCAGAAAGGCTACTGTATCTCTTCGATTTCTGTACGATTTTTCAAGGGGTATTGTCGAACCCGCGATATTCTTATCAAGAATGGATATGGTTTTGTGGTACGTACAAACGCGATAGTGGCGATTTTCATTAGGTTTCTTTTTAAAACACTGTGATTACTGTTTTTCACAGGAATTCGAGGACTACAGGGATGTCGATAATAAGCTAGGAGAAGGGTAAGCAAAGGATGTGAGGGATGCGTTGCTATTTATTTTAGACGGCAATCGTTGCCGCGTTACGAAAGCTCGGTTAAGCAAGGCTTCCGGGTTTCCTAGCTCTCTGGCTCCTTGATTTCCTTGTTCGATAGAATCCGACTCTCTTGCTCTGGCCGGGTCAACAAGCTACCCTGCTTGGTCACCTGAGTAGGGGTTATGAAACAAGATGAGTCATCATCACCTGCATCCAACCAGCCATACCTTAATGATCCTGAAGACCTGTTTTAACGAAACTTATGCTTTCTCCATAGGGTGGTCGTGGAACCGGCGCGTGGCATCGCCCGAGGACCAAGCGGCTACCGTGAACGAGATCGGTATGATAGGGTATGGTGTCTAGTAAGGAACCCTCCGATTAGTATTAATAACACGCGATCCCTTGGACTGTTGGTTTAGATATAAAAGCAATTCCAGGACCAGTTCCCGCTATGGTCCGCCACTAAGCATAGATCACTTCATACAAAATATGAGTGGAAAATATTCAATTATTCTGTTAATTTTTAAGTTTAACATTTACCTTGGTTGTGTAGAAACAACCTTAATCGACCATTAATCAATGGTCAATACCGTTGAGCTAGCAAACCTTGACTCTGATGCCATTTGCACCGTATGGCATAAGATACAAGTTAAAATGAAAGGTTGTGGAAAAAGATCTAATCAAACTGCATAACATGTAGTATACTTTAACTAACCAAAAGACAATGATGAACGGTCTAACCTCTTCTGACTATCCAGATATTTGTTTTGGTTAATGCTAGTCTTGCGACACATTCTGTATATATTACTACAACTGGGAACTATGATCTTTCGACTTTTAATTTCAACTTGAGCATATGTTGGAATTTCGTAACCTCAGAAACAACGAATTAGCTCGATTGTAATTTTTTGAAATGATCCAACAAGCCAGCAGCCCTATCCATACACTAACGGCCCGATCAACTGAATCTGATATCAGTCCATCCAGCGGCGATGAATTCATCCGCGTATCCCTGATGGCATGAAGGGCAAGAGAGGAATATCAAAAACGAAGATCGAACTGACCAGATGGGCAACACACGATGGGCCAGCAAAAGCAAAATAATGTTCACGGGAAGCAGCCGCCAAGAGGATGAAGTTAAGAAGGATGGTAATACATGGCCACATACAAGGATACCGGGAGAAACTCCTTGTTAAGAAAGATGTAGAATTTATTTAAGCAGCAACAGCCATTGCGCTACTAAGATGAGCAACCGTGTAATATTTATCGAAGGCGTGTAGTGGACACCGAAAGAAGGGGACCGTCTGGAACAGGGCTTCCCAACACAAGAGACACAACGGAACTGATCGGAACTTGAGTAGATCGTGCCGTTAGGTGGGTGCTTAATGGATCGTTAGCGAGCTGTATAGCGGGCCTTTTTCTTAATATCGTTGTGCACAATGTGCAAAGTGATGGGTTTTACGGTTCCACTTATAAAAATGAGTTTTATACAATTATTATTTAAAAACGGAATAAAATCAGGCCATTACTGAAGTGGATAGTAATTGGTAATCGGGAAGGCATCAAATGCTATCGTATTTTACAAAAAGATCGTGTTCAAAGCGTTTTTAAACAGCTCATTCGGTGACTGAATCGTCTGTCTGCTAGTCCCGTCTGTGCTTTAGCTATTATGGCTGAGTGATGCGAGGAGGTGGCTTGTGAAAAACGAGAAAACTGTAAAATCCCGGAGGACGAGAAAACCATAACATACCGCACCTCATCGACTTTCTGCGAAACGAGCGCCAAAAAACTGCCGTTCAAATTTTCGAGTAAACCCATTTTTCGAGCACAACAAAACTTGAATATTATCCGAGCTTCAAACCAAACCGGTTCCGAACTCCGCTGCTTTTGAAAATTTAACGGTTTTTATGATTTATCGAAACGTGATAAGAAGTTTGGGACACGATAAGTGGTACGATTGAAGTTGATTTTATTGTTTTCAAGTTGTCATCTTCTGCAAAATTCCTGTTTCCTTAGAGTCAAATAGTAGATTATCACTTATGAATCCCGTGCAGTGCTGGTACGCTGTTTTTCCCCTTTTCCGACAAAAGAACTACTTTTCCCCGTCCCTCCAACACCCTAATATTAGGACATGTTTCTTCGCTCTCCCTTTCGGCATGTCAGCTTAAAATCACAAGTTGTATTCATTCCCTTCTTACATTTTTATGGCCAACCAACATATCATTTCTCAATTCCTCTCCACAGTTCTCGTCTACGTTTCAGTTTGTTCGTATTTCATACACGCTCTTCGCCTTGCCCATTTCAACATTGAGTCCTTTCTCTGCCCTCCTCTGCATATGTCCTTTCGCACGCAGATACTTCTTCTCGCACGATGGCAACACTTTGAACAAGTTATACTGTTTTCTTTTATTTTGCACTTACTGTAAGATATGCAAAGAAAGTGAACCATTCTACCGGAAAGCTCTCGAATGGTTTTAATATCAAGAATGTTGTTGTTGATAAAAGTAAAACAAATAGATAGCGAAACATGAGCAAAGATGCAAAATTACACAATAGGTCACACACACGTTACAGATCAAACAACGGGCTAGGTTTACAACACCAGAAGAAGCTCTTTTGCGACAGGAAAGTATCGCTTTTCAGTTTTTTTTTTACTTTTGGAACAAAACTCCTGCTCTGTTACGCTACTTACATGTCCACTGTCTTATCGGTAGAACGATTGCTTCAGGGATAGGTACATACTGTAAGTCATGCATCTTTCCATGCCCTCCCCGGCAGGGATTTTGGGTGCTTATCGATTGAGTAGAAGGAGTATCTTACTTATCTATCTGCTACTTTAAATCATAAAAAAAAAACATTTGAATTTGGATACGCTAGGCTACGGAATCGCTTATCTACACGCTGGTTCGAGATTGAAGTAAAGGAAATATTCTTGGAATTCCCAATTATGTACAAGTACCTCTGCTTAACGCACTTGGTCAAGGAGAGTGCATCCTTTGGTTTCGAAGCTTACAAGTTAATTGGTTAAAAACGTGACTATCTAGAATCCTAAACTTGGGAGGGTTGGTTTTTGGATCGATCTTTGTCGTTTATCTGTTATTGGAATTGAAATGTGAATGTGAACGTATGTAGTAAGTGTATAATTGGGTTTGCATATTGTTTATGTATACTGTATGTTAACGATTAAACGACGGTTTTTTTTCTTTTTTTTCTCTCTTGCCATATCATGATGCTCCAATGCATTGTTCAATAAATAAAAGAAATCTCCTTGTCGTTTTGTCCCACTCCCAGAGAGAATCTTTTCCCTGCATCGCTTACTACGCCAATCTAGTCGTTCGATACTCCTGTTGTGTCACTTTAGCTGGTGCAAAGTATGAACCTACATCCTTCCCGTTAATCGCATTTGCTATCTTGCGACTAATCAAAACGTACACGGATTACGGTAATGGAACCGAAACGAAAGTTTTATCACTGAGCATGACATGTGCCGTCGCTAGTGTTTGTGTGCTATAGTTTATGTTGCTTTGTCTGTCGCCTAGTTTTGGCCACTATTCGGTTTGTCTTACTCTACTATCTCCCGTCGACACACTAGCAAATGGCCGTGGCCTCGATTTACTTCGGACAAAGATCCCAATTTTGCTATTTAAAATTTTCAGTTCAGTTCGTACGTGGTTAGCGTATCAAGATGATCCGCAAAACTAAGGAAAGACTACGTCCCTCCCCGCCCGTCGTCTAGCTAAACGATTTTAAGTACCAATTCTGGCTCTCACAATAAACACACACGCACACACACTCGGCTTCAGCCGCAGCCCCTGTATACTCGAAACGAACCCGCTAGCCTAGGTTTGGTAGTCGATTGGCGCGTTTGCCTGCGTCAATTCCGCTAGTCGGCCATTATATGGCGGTTCGATCTTCGGCATCTTTCTCGGGATTTCAGGGTGACTGCCTGAACACCCAGACGGACAGTTTCTTCAACCAACGCGGAACGCCCAGCAGGTGCCCGGTCGTATTCCACTCTTTCTACACCAGCCAGCTGGTCAACTTCAGCAGATTTGTGCCGGCGTACTTCTTCCGATCGAGTGCCGGTGCTGGCGAATTTTTCCTCGCCTGTGTGTGCCATGTTAGTATCTGTAAAGAGCCAACGTTTCAGTATGAACAGCAAAGCGGACTATGGAATTCCGTCCTCCAGTACTCACCTCGGTACAGTTTGATGCTAGCAGCTCGACCTCGCTGAACGTGAATGGTTCGAGGGTACGTAGGAACCCGTCCTCCTCGTAGCCGGGCTTATACGGCATCTGGGCGTGCGGTCGTGAAAGCAGGAACTTGACGGATACGGCGAAACCTGCCATATCCAGAGCGTACTTACGTCCACCGACCCAACCATCGTAGAAGCCCGTTATCGTACCGTTCTTCACGATCGGTGAGCTAACCTGGAACTTAGAGATGAGCCCCACCGGAAACATGGCCACCTTGCGGACCCATCGAAGCTGCAAGGGAAACGGTTGTGTTAATAGACGGTAACGTCCACTTTGCGACACTATGGTACTATACCTGTTCGAATAGTCTCAGGTTGTAGGTGTTATCGTCATCCGCAAAGTAGAGGACACCTTCCGTGGCGTTCGCTCGGATCCACTGAAGCGCCCGGTTGCGGTTGGATACGCCCCGTGGCTTTATCTTCTGCTTGCGGTACTTCGATGGCATCGGAGCTGTGAACGATTTACATGTGATGTGAATGCATACTTGAGCAGTGCGATTCATGCCATGATTGTCATGATGAAGGGTCTTATCAAAACTGCATAATCAGCATACCGGTCATCTAAGTGAAACAGTTCAACCAATTCTACCACCCGAAACCAGACAGTAGTTAAACACAAAATAGTTACAAACTATAGGAATCCATGTTCCGTTAAAGCGCCAGTTGAGTTGGATGTCCTGCAACAGTTGCAACAGCATGGCTGGGATGTAGAATCCAATCAACCATCACCTAGACACATTGACAGGTTTGGCCGACGCTACTCGACGTCATTACAGGTAACACCGTATAGATCCACCCTGCCCTTCGATTGCAACAATTTCACGATAACTTGTACCGGCTTGGGCAGCTCATTTGCTAATGGATTCCTGTCCGACCAATCTCAGCGCGAGTCCTTTCCGCGACTTACCTGTGATCTGCACGTACGATACACCGATCTCATCCAGCAGATGGCGAACGCTTTCGGTGCAGTTCTCCGAGTCTTCTACCACAATCCACAGGACGTTCTGCACATGTTTTAGCGTGTAGCCGAGCCGGGTAAGCTCCGGAATCTGTTCCGGCCGCCGGTATGTGGGTGTGATGATGTAGAGCGGTGGTAGCACCGCGGTGTCCACCGGAAATCGATACATTGCCTGCAACGAGAAGCACGAGAAGCGTTGGTTTTTGTGGTGAGCAGTATTGAAACAGCTTTCTAACCATCCGGTCACCCTGGTATTCTGCAGCCGGTGCTAGTTTTGCTCCGATGGAGTCTCACCGGGGCAGCATAATGTATCGCTTTCAGGAAGTTGTCTAATTTGCCGGAAGAGCCCCATACTGTTTGCTAGCTTTTGGATGCGCAATTCATTTTACGGCTTTGCAGCATCGATGATGTAGCGGAACCGGCACCGGTTCCAGGGTACCCAGAGAAAGTTTATCGATATTCGCGAACGGTGCGCGCCGTGGGAACGTTCCAAGCGGAACTTTATTTGATGCTCGTTAGTGCCTCGTTACCTACCCCCGCGGTACCGCGCAGTAAAGTCCTTTCAGATGAATAAATTATAGACCGTGGAGTGTTGTGATCAAAGCGAGCGCGCCTTGTTGTCTGGATGGGCACGGATGCTCTCTAAGTTGGCCTTGGGTCGATAATTGAGGTTTTGTAATTGCTACGCCACACCACGCCACGCCATGCTTTTCCGGCAAAAAAGACGCGGACCTGTCCGTTTAGGGGGTTGTCAGCTAAATTGAAAAGCGCTGTCCTGGACAAGCTCTACGCTTCTCTCTCTGTTATCTGCATGGTATTTGGTGCGGGGTTCACCAAATTCCAAATTAAACCGAGGTATAGCTGGGAGCCATGGTCGTTCGATGGCTCAAAATTTCGCCTGCAGCACCAAAGTCTGAGGACATTCCATGAATCCTGATTGGGGGAGATTATGGTCATCGAACAACGGACAAAGGACATCGTTTTAGTACCGTCGTTTGACCGTCAAACGGATTCCGAATTTACGTACTTCTAACCCATCATCACAGGTTCGCGTTGGTGATTAAATTAATTGATCTATATGCTGTCCACGGATTTTCATCAATCAAAGTGATTCGATGAAAAAGAGTAAAGAGTCTATTGGAAGATGTGATAATGTTATTAAGTCCCGAGCAACGGGGCTAGACTCTCTAAAGTTTCACTAGATTGACTTTGGCAAGCCTAGACGAATAATTGAAAGCTGGCGCAAGTTATCAATTTTGCATTCCAATTCACGACGCAGCTCAACCAAACATCCAGGAGAATCGAGTCCCCATTTCGCGGACCGTTCTATGCCGGATGCATTCACTGACCCACGGGGACATTCTCGCTGCAATATTAAACAGCCAGCAATAAATAATGGGTGAGAAAGGCTCAGAGGAACACAACATGAAGCAGCCAATACCTTTGGCGGAACTTCGCATCCCAATATGGCGAGTACTAATCAAACATCCATGTCATCCTACGCGGCAACCGCGCGCAACGGCCAGCGAACCCTCACCCAATCGACGGTCAATTTCAACTATTTTCCCACACAGTGCCGTGTGTGTTTGTACGGGAGCGGTAAGGATTTCCAATTCACCTGCAGCGGAATTCAATTTCTGTAAGCGATTGTAATTGCATGGTACATGCATTTTTGAAGAGGAATAGAATGCAATGGCCAACGGTCCCGAGAACCCGAATGCCAACGCGCTTGTGTACACATTGCACCGGAAGCAATAACAGGAGCTTCTCTGTGTGCTCGTGTCTCGACGGTGAAATGTATTGGATTTGCCGTACAACTGGACGCCGGGGTACTAATCCTGCCAAACGGATGTACATCCCATGGAAAATCCCAATGCTAGAGGTCTGCAGAGAGATTCGGTTTACGGTTCCATCGTGTACCAGAGCATGGGAAGCTTGCGGTACTTCTTCGAAAATCAGTGAATCGCATGAACCGAACCGAAGAGATCAAACGAGATTTTTTTAACCCGACATTCGCTTCGCACCGAACATTGCGCGCCAGTGGCATCTGCATCGGGGAATGTGTACACTCCAGGCGGATTTACCGAATTCCTGGATACGAATCCGGCTTAAATGGGCCACAGGTATTTGCACAATAATTCGGAAACAGTATGCCCCTTGTAGCGAAATTCTGACACTCACCTCATCAATACTGTTGGCCAAGGGAGCCGATAAAGGAGGCTTCACCGTAGTGGTCGTCGTCGTGCTGGTCGTGCTGGTCGTTGAAGCCGTGGTGGTCGATGTAACGGCCGAACTGCTGGTCGCTGCGGACGTCGACGAAGAGCGGTCTAGCTTCAGCGGAATGTCCTTAAAGTTGAGGCTTCGCGAGCGGATCTTCTCACCGAACGATATCTCACCGTCGGCCGCTGCGACGCCACGCCCTTGCCCCAACCCAAGTGTATCATCGGCGGTAGCACTGGCGGCGACTGCGGCCGCCGCACTCGAGGACACGTTGCTGACGAAGCACGTGATCGAGGACTGATTCTGGCACAGGAGGAAGAAGATCGAGCTGCCCAGCAGCATCAGATAGAGTTTGTACGATCGAATCATGGTGACGATGGCGTTCTGTTTTTGTTTTTCACCACAGCAACCACTGCCTGGCTCGGTGCTCGCTATTGCTGCAGCGCGGCGGTTTTGTAAAATTTACTTAAAATCCTAACTACGAAAGACGCGGCTCGGATATGGTTTGCTGGCCGATGCGTGTTACCACCGTAGCGCCAGTTGGGTATGGCGACCGGTTGGTTCCTCTAGCACCGGACGAGCGCGTATACTGCCGACGGCTAGACGCAATGTTTCTCGCTGTCCTCGATGTCCTCGATGGTGGTTGCTCGGTGATGGTGGTGGTGGATGGTTTCGCTGGACGAAATTCGGTTCTGCCATTGAGAGCGACGTCAGTGTCGGTGTAGCATGTGTGTCTCGCTTGTTAGTTATCTAGGGACAGGAAATAGAAACGAAAAGAAAAACGAAAAAAACACATCATCGTTACTATGCGTTACATCGCGTTGTCTCCATGGCAGGCTTCTGCCACGATTTGCATCAATTGCTCAAGGCGCTGGACGACAATTTGGCGACACGAGCGTATCTTATGTTAAGTATCTATTTTTACAAGGCGGCCCCTGTCTTCGCGGCACTGCCCGCCCTAGAAAGCAGAAGAATGCTATGCTACAGACTCTTATCTATGTATCGAGCATACATACGCGTAGCGCGTTACTTCCGGCGACGTCCATGGTCAGCTATTGCTCAGTCTGTGCGGTATAGCAGGACTGGTGGACGTCTAACGAGACAGTAATTGTATGTAAATTCTCTAGCGGTTTGTGAGCCACTGCCGGTCCGTTGATGGCGAATGAATATTTATCAGCTGGTAGCTGGCATGGGGAGGGGGAAGTAAAGGAAAGGCAACGCTGCTCGAGTAGTTCATAGTGACCAGTGTTGATGATAACAAGTGCTCTCATGCAGCAGACAACCAAAGAGCACGATAACGCACTACGTCGGACTGTGTGTCGTTTCAGCGATCGTTGTGCTTCTGTTTCTGCTTATGTGTGGCGCATGCGATGGATCAGACTTATCGCAGTGTGTCCTCGTTGTTCTTTGCACTGTTTCGCATTTTTGAGGACAGTGGAAGTCCGGAACTCACTGCTACGCAGCATCCTTAACTGTAATTCACTTTTTCCCATTACTTCCTGCGTGCAATATGGGGCGCAGCAAAATTGAATTTTACAAATCATTATCTTCGTCTGGCAGAAGAAATGTGTAGCAGCTCGGCAGTTGAGTCCTTGATCGCTTCATATGCTAAACGAATTGCGATTCTCAAGAAGTCCAACTAGGGAGGCATATACAGTCCACTGCATATTGAATACATCATTACATCAACAAAACTGCGTTGTCGTCGCTCGCTGGTAATGAATAAAATAGAATCAATCGACAAGCACGTTAATGCCACCAAGTGCTGCCATAGATCACGGTCGGCCAGAAGGAAACGAAACGTCCCCAGCGGCCACAAAAGTGCGCGTAAACATGTCCTCATATTTTATGCATTCATAGCATATCGCAGACCATTCTTCTCGTGTGCCGCAGTTCCTTTTTCGTTTATTTCGGGACCAAATTAACGGCCGAAGCGATCCGATGGAACTTTCATCGAGCGTTCGATAAGAGACACACTATCGATTGGCACCGTGGTCAGCCTCCATACGGCTTCACACTCGAAAAGCGTTTCCTTTCATCTCCCGGCACGGTTTAGCTGTCACTCACTTTGACTAAGCTGCACTCCTGTCTGTGTACTTTTTCATTTACGCTGCATTATGCACTCTATGCGCTTTCGATGTCTAATCAACCGAAAGACGTGAACGTGGCATCGCTGCCCATATTTGCGACGAAGCTTAGCAATCACCTGTCCCGCAGGTGCGCAAAGGAGCTGTGCAAAGCTTGAACAAAGTGTGATTGAAATGGTTTATGCATAAATCGCGGACAAAGTGGATTGGATGGAGTTCGTGCTCGTGGCCAGCCTCTGCTCTGAAACAACGAAAAACAACGTTCTACGACCATCGCGAAATCCCAGTGAGCTACATCTATTAGCACCGAGCACGTCCAGCCAGCTAATAGCAAGCATAATTGGTCGTTCAACACGCACCAGTATGCACAGACTGCGGTTAGTGGGGGCCAGCGGCATCGGGAAGTGCAGATGCACATCAATCAAAACCGAGTGTGTTCGTCATAATCACCAATCACTTCGCCGCCATGCTATTTGATTTATTACCCCAAACGAATTGCATTTCATTTTCGATAGTGACGCACTCCAAGTATAACGATCGATGCATTCGCATTCATCATCGGAGATGGCAATTAATGGCGGGAAAAAATGGTTAATTACCGTTAGCACTTATCTTCTTCCTTCTCCACAATTAATAGTGAAAAATCTTTCCCGAACACTCGATGAAATTCATGTGAACGAGTATGTGCCGGTGCTCTCAATCGAAACGACTATTCGCGTGGCGTGAAAGCATCCAAAATTCAAAACTCAATTTCTTCTCCCAACAAACCGGCAGATGCGGGCCAGAGCATCACTAGCGCTCGCTCGCTCGCTGTGCATCATGATTATTTAATTAGTTCCCTTCCGCTGTGCCGCCCCCGTTCCGCTCCGGCTACAAATGACATCATTAGCAAACTGGCCACCTCCATTCGCTGGCAGTAGGGCGACACCCGAACACAGTCAACAACTGTCCCATTATGCTGCTGTCGATTGGATCTGCCAGACAAGCCCACCGGTACATCCGGCGATACCCCGGTCATCCGGTGTCCGGCTCCGGAAACGCTTTGGCCTACACCTAATTTTGTGCGTTTGCGATGGACAAAAATCATAACAACATGGGGGGGGCCTGGGGTCACCGGCGAGTGGGGTGACCCAGCAACCCAGCAGCCCAGCCAACGGCTTTGGTGCATCAACACCATCAACCACCAACAGCGGCAAACGCTGTGACATTCACGCAGACGCAAAGCGCAATCACATCAGACACATCCGCGACACGTGACTATTAGAGGGGGGGTGCGGGTGCAGTGTCGATGCGGTGAGCCGCGGTTAATTTATGTTGCCCCGGGCACCTGGTTACGGTGTTGACCGGGGTGGGGGACGTGGTTATGTATGAGTCCCCGGTGTACGTGTGTGTGTATATTCTGCACGCAGCAACATTGCAACATCCGCCAGACATTGTTTGTGAGTTTGATTTTAGGCATTGCCATGAACAACAATAACGCTGCCATCCGGCGATCGGATTCGGACTGACGGGAGCTCGGAGCTCTGGGACACTCCTTGTCCTAGCATGCTTCGCCACATAACTTCAGAGTGAGTGTCGAATGATTATCATAAATCAATACTTAAAATGCAATCCACCGGAGGCAGCAACGTTGTCTACTATGGTTTAGAACAGTCAAAGGTCCTCACCGTGATGGTTCTACCGTAAACTGCGCCTTGTTTGCATAGCGTTGTTACTTTATTCTATAAAACAACAAACGACGATGCTTAAAATTGCTTTATTAATCGTGAAATGCTTAGCTTCATAATTTTGCATTTCGTTACCACTCGCTCGGAGGGAGGCAGAGACGGATTAATTGCTCGGCCCAAAAATAAGTAACTAGTTCCAGTCCAGTCCTGCCGGGGTCTAACATGTGCGCTGTACCCCGGAGTACAAATGAGTCACACCATGGCCGACCACATCCTGTGGCAGCCACCGTCGCACACTCATAAATTCTCTTCCACAAAAACACACACTAATGTAATCCCATCTCGGTGGAGTCCCCGAGCGGCGGCGGCGGCGTCGGCGACCGAGAGTGTACCGTTTACGGTTCCGTAATCTAGTTAATACTTGTGCCAGTTGCACAACTCACGAGCGTCCTTCCCTCCACAACTCAACCCATCGCCAGGGCGCGTTCGCGGTGGTATTACGGGATGAGCTCAAAAGTCAAGAACAACAAGCTGGTTGGCCCAGAGGTCCCCGGCCGTTCTTCTCCCCATCCTCCCAATTCCCTGGTTTAAAATGGTGTGCGTCGACCCATCGCGCCGCCGCCGCCGGGTACCGCTCATTTCGTATCGCCACTCGTAAGCGCCCATACATAATTCAAAGGTTTTTCCGCAAACCCCCTAATGCGTTATCCGGTTTCGAAGCAGACTGAGCCGGTGAGCTTCAGCACCATGCCGCAGTGCTGCTCGAGCCACGGCGGACAGGCTGCTGGGGTTTTTGTTTGGGACTCAAAAATGCTCTGGTTTGAATCCTTTTCAGCGCCTCGGCGTACTGACGACCGACATAGATGATGATAAGCATTGCTTGGTAAAATTAAACTTAATGAACGGAAAATGACGCCCAATGACTGTGTGTTGTGCGAACTTAGTACCGACGCCATCGGTGGTGGTGATGGGAAATCCGATTGCGTACCCGCGACCGCTTCATCGTCGTCGTCGTCATCGTCGAGTTCGCTGCAAGGGCACGCAGATATGGCGATTATCCTGTGCTAATCATCTTCGTAACCATCATCATTATCATCAGCGGGGCAGACATTGGCGTCGTCGCCGGCGATAGCAAGTTTTAATCCCTTGCTGGATGGTGGTGGGGTTTATGATGGTGAGAGATAGAGAGTGGTTTTTTTTTGGGAGAATTTAGCTAAATATCTTACGACGATAGTCTATCGAAATAGTTGATGGGACGTTATTAATAGCCTTTGAAATGGTTTTCGGTTTGTAAGGAGGAGTGTATTTTCTTTGAAGAGAGGGAAACAGTGAACAATAGAAACAAAATTCGGACAATGAATGATCAGTGAAGACGCCGTTGGTTCCAGCAGTTGAGCAAACGTTGAGTTTCTCGGAAAAGGGTTCATAACCAACAACATGGAAGTTGTAGAGTCCACTCTACGCATGGCATGAGCATAATGAAATTCATTTTTCACTATATGGCAACACTAATCGCCCTAACCTATTTGAAATTAACAACTTGTGGTTGAGCCAATATTGACACAAATTACAACGGACACTTCGTGGATGGTACCAGATATCCGAAGAGCGACTGATGACCGCGTGGTCGCATAACTCGGACCAATCGGCAGCATAACAGCATGCGTTGGACAAACTGAAGCAACAAACTCCTCTCCGCTCAGCGATGTGTGAAAGTGAAGATGGCAGTAGGCGGTGACAGCTGGCCAGGGGGATCATATTACACCCGATGACTTGATTATGAACCGAATGTGTCTCTTCAACAATGCAGTCGTCCTCGCACGTGTCGTGGTGTGTTACACAGTAGCTTGGTACCAGACCAGACCAAGACCAGAGCGACCCACGAATTCCCTCGACACACGCCATCCGAGACGAAGGGCATACGGTCCAGCCCGGGGTGGCGTATCTGGAATGGGGTAGCCCCCGACAGTAGCTAATTATAGGAGCGTGATTCTTGCTTGCCAACATCACAACGGCGGTACCGGGCGGTGCAACATCGCAACTACTTCTCCATCTTTACAACTCCGACCGACTTCCCGGGCCGGCTCGGCGACTTCCCGAGCGACTTCTGGTCCCGGGCCGTCTCGAAACGAACTCGCTCGAATTCCCCGAACTTCGGGGCCCGCGTGTGGTTTGGGTCGAGAGTTGGTTGGCAGCCGGTGGGAACCTTTTGGGCTAATTTTAATCATAACTTTATGCTTCACTTGCCACTTAGCTTACCGAGCTCCGAGCATCCGCTCCGTGTTGTACCACTGGAGCAGTGGTTTTGCGTCTCCATCGCAGACTTACAAGCCTCCCACTCCCTTTCTCCTTCTGCTTCTGGTCTTGTCAACATGAGCCAGTGTTCATTTGTTGAAGGATTTTATCAGTTTCCAGCACTTTCGGCGTGACGTGGGCTTGTCTGGGGAACTCGCAGCTATCCCTGGCAGTGGTACGCTATGCACGATTTCATCGCGAGGTTTTTGGCACAACAGTTTCATTGAACCCGGGACGGTCGGTTTGGAATGGATAAGTGAAACGACCACCGACGTTACGGTTCCCGGCAACGACTTGCACCGGGTGCAACTGACTGCTTTGCTGACTGCACGACCCTCCCCCCCCCTCCTGCTCCCGCTCCCTTGCAAGCACGTCCGGAAGATGGAGAAGATGAATGGGGAAACATAAAATTCTTCTTCGGCACCGGCAGTGCGCGATGGCATCACAGCAGTGACGGTGGCCGTGACGCGCTGTCGGGGACCAAAATTGCTGTTTCTCCATTGCGCGATCGCAGGGCAAACCATCACGAACGCACACCTTAGCGCAGCAGTAAGGAAGCAGGTGTCGAAGAAGCGGAAGCAGAAGAAGAAGTTACCGGTTGCCATCCGTATCCTTTCTGGTCCCAACTTCCTCACTTGCTGAAACAGGATATGCATCACGAAGTGTAGCAGGAACGCCTTTAGAATATCGCGACCGACAACCCGGATGTCCCGGCCGGCTGCTGCTTGTTTCCTGATGTTGGTAAACTTTTCCCGTTCCCAGCAATGGCGGCGGCATCGTCTCGTCGCGAATTGCAAGACTGCACACACAATGGCCGCCGGCAGCCGGGTTTCTCGATCCTTTCGTTTCGTGCAGCGTGCCGGAATGCAGATGTCCCGAGCAGGGGTACCAATAGCACTGACAACACCGACAAATACGACTAACAACGTCCGGTCGTCGACTCACGTTGCCACTAAGAGACGACCCACTAATGACAGTGTGTGTCTGTGTGCTCGGATACTATCGGAGTCCGCTAGTGCACACGTGTGGTCGTGGTGGGTGTCTGCAGTATCCGCCCGCTCCACCATCAACGGTAGCTAGTAGCAAAATATGGTGGATCATAATTTAAGGAAAAACATTCGCCGTGAATGCTCACAGCCCACGGCGAACACCATGGTCGTGGTCGTAATGTACGGTGTGGTGGACGGCGGGTCCAGGTGCAACGGTGTTTTATTAGATTATTTTATTTTGCGCGCAAGAGATGCACGGATAGCGAGAGAATGTTGTAGAGCGCCCGGGAAAATATGGAAATTAAGGGGGCCATTAAAACGGGTTGGATGGCATTTCGAGAGCCCCCGAATGCTCGTCTATATTAGTCGGTGTTTTTGGGTGGATGCATTTTTGTGTACTAAGAGATACGACTACGTGTAATGGTGCTTGCCTTTTGGAGGTGTTCGGCTTTTATATGCTTTTAAATTACACTTGGGTCATTATGGAGAATTGAAGTGATGCTACATTCGCAACATTATGCATTTGTTGCTGGGCTGGGTTTGACTGAAGTAATGTATATTTTATATCAATAGGTTCAAAAAATACTGGAATGTAATCCTGATGTGAAGGTTTCATCGTTGCGAATGTTGGTTAGATATTAAATATCAAAGATAGATAAGAGTTCTGAGCCAAAATCAAGTTAACAAAAGCAATAAAGTTTTAAACTCTTTATCTAGTGTGTACTATCCCCTGATCACGCATACGAATGTTTGATTATCCTTTGAACTAATCTCATAATGTAAAACATGGCATTAACCTATAACCAGCAAAGTTAGCAGTCAAAACTGAGTTATTTAGCAGTCAAAAAAGTTATTTAGCAGTCAAAAAAGTTATTTAGCAGTCAAAACTGAGATCAATCAACATAAATGGCCCTCAGCTACAAATAACATGTCATATTATGTTATTTGAAGCTCTGATCTGAATGTTTTATAGGGGTTCAAAAACGATTTATTCTCCAGAATAAAACAGTTTCGAGACCTATTAACTATTATGTACATACTGTGAAGTTCTACTTTTCAATTCTGCCCGAGGTGGTAGAAGTTTGACAGAACATTAAACATTGGAGCCGCATCACAAACGTAGCAACTTTGCAGACAAACAAACAACCTACAACATCGCCCGAAATGGGGCAAATTGAGTTCACATTCTGTTTGGCGGCAAACAGTAATGGAAATTTCCCACGAGAATAGTTTTTAAAATTCTAATGAATTTGAGCCGGGAAAGCCGAGTCCGAGCAATTTGCTTCTGCAAAAATGAGAGTATCATGCCTTCCACTCCCCGCTGGGAATAAGTCTAAAAATGTTTGCTAACCTGAGTTGGGTAATATGAATTGCACTAATTCCCTAACCCCCCCAACACATACTGCATGATCACAGAGCAGAATAGTTACTGTTTAGGAACCTAGCAACCAGCACTGTAGCCCTTGAGTTTGCTCTGCAAAACTGGAGCTGCCCGATGGGGCGGTGGAGTTGGGGTTATGTTTAATTACATGCTTGCAATAATCCATTAGAAAACTCTCCCGGTGGGTTTGGCGTCTCCCCAGCATATCAGGAATGAAGTACCACATCGAAGGACCGTGCAATGCATGATTCGCTTCCACTTTTCCAGGGAATACTGCGTCTGCGAGCAATATTACATTTTCCATAGAACGAACCATTGCGTTGGCGAAATCCTTTGAAATTGTTTGCCAGCCACAGGGGATGGGAGAGGTGGGCTTGTAGTAAATTAAATTGTCCAAGGTACGCGCGCGCACGCAATTATCTTCCATAATCTCATCCAGCAGCAATTGCAATCAGTATGAAGGAGAGGCAGACACAGAATGGCAACTCGGTCCTAGTCTGAGTGCAAAGAAAGAGACCGAGAGATGATAGAACATACCTAGGTTCTATCTTCCTTTTAATCTTTTGCAAAATGTTTGTCTCCACAACGAGCCCGACTACAGGGTGAACAGTAAATCCAATCCGTCCAGCGTAACTAAGTACCTAACCCAATTGAGGATCAAGTAAAAGCATGCTCCTAAACACGGTGAAGGTTAGCGTAGGATACGGACCGTCTGCTGGCACGATGATGATGGTTGGTGCTTGTGAAGCAGACAAGACAGTGGAAGCGCATTACTGAGCGTGGCTAAAGATTCTCAAGATAGCTCGATGAATGCAATCCGTCGCTGTAAGCAGCACTAGAACACAGAGCATATAGAAGGCCCGGAACGAGAGTTCATCAGGATGTTGCATCCAAACCGTATGTTGCGTAGTACGTGTATCGTAGTATGTACACACTCCCTCACTCACATCCGTTGCGGTCGTCAGATTGTCGGTGTCGGTCGTTTATCATCTGGGACAATCTGATCCCCACTCCTGGACATGGTTCGGTATAGCATTCATCAACATCGTCCGGGGTGGGTACGCGCTCCAATCCGCTTACGCCAGTCGAGCCTCAGAAGGCCAAAGACGGAGAACGTTTAATTACGCGTTGGGTGGTGGTGGCTGGGGTTGGTTGGTACGCTCTCGGATGCCCCAGAACTACCGCAGAGAGACGTTATCCTATAAATCAATTAATCTACATCAAACCCCAAGTTCGGACCATTTTATGGCGGGGCTACAGAATACGCACAATGATCCTAGCATCTTCCGATACGCCCACATCCGCCGCAGGATGCCCCAATGCTGACGCGCTCCAGGTAGTTACTTCTAATAGCAGCAGCCTTTGTCCTGTAATGCGGAAGTTCTGTTCTCCAGTTCTGTGATGCTGAGAATGGACGCTGGGCATCGTTGGCCTTTGGCCGGGCGAGCATCGGCCTATTCACCGGAAAACAACTTGTTGCTTGGAAACATCTGCAGCAATTCCGTTGTGCAAACGCCGTTCCGCCCGAGGGTACGCATGTGGCTCGTTATCGTCTAACGACCCACATTTTGCGAAATGCTTTCTTGGTCATCTCCGGCCAGGGCTTTCTTCCGGGATTACATGCTGATACTGATGATGATGATGATGATGGTGCCAGAAGTAATGTTTGGCTGCAATATCTTCTCACAAAACGTCGTCAAGTGACTAAGCAATTCTACTAAACAGTTTTGTACATGTTCTTAGCATCATATCAGCCAGAGTATAATTATAATTAAATTACAATAGCATTTTGCAAAAAAATACAAAACTATTGAGTTCATTTAAATGAACTTCAATTCAAGGATTGCCTGTGCAGCGAGTGTGTTCCAACAAACCGAACCAGAATGTCAATGTCAAATCGTTCACCCTCCAGAATGATGCCAAACAAACAAATCCAGCGGACTCATTCGAACCATCGAGAGAGAGAGAAAGGCACCGGGAAGCATGCTACATTCTAGTTCATGCCCCGGAGTCCACAAATGGACTCAGACCATAACCGGATACGTCCAATGATGATAAAATCCAATGCTAGATCGCAAGTGTCTAGCTGTTATTTGCCTGCAAGTGGTAGTTTACTCACTCTACTCTGTCGCTCCCTTTACCCTTCATCGCAGTTTGCCCCCGCACTTGACGCACTCCCCTCGGTGCCGATTCGCTTGTAACAAGCTGTGCTGCGCAGCTGATTAGAAAACAACCGGAGCAATACAACGATCCTACCGAGTTGGGGCCGAGTTGGGGATGGAAATGTTGCTTTCATTGCTTGGCCAGAAGGCATTTCCAGCATACCAATTGACAGTGATACCGTCAGTTCGGTGGTAGTTACGCGGTTTATCGGTTTTTCGGACGGCACCATCGGCAGCGGTGATGATGATGATGATGATGGTAAAGGTATAAGCAAGGACTCGCCAGGTGCGCAAACTATCCGGCTCCGGTTGATAGCGTAATAATCGGTGTTCGATTTCGGCTCGAACACGATCAGATCTTCCAACAAACCATTCGAACAATAATCCCGTGAGGGAAGTAAGTCTAGTTTTGGAAGTCTCCATCGAATGATAATGCACAATGGATTGGTTGGATTAGGTAAATCGCAAGGGATTCACGAAATGATGTTGTGGTAAACTCGAGTAACGACTATTTTTCTTCATTTTTGTACGATTTGGTAGCTTTAAAAAGTCCTCCGTGGTGTCTTTAATGGAGATAGGCATAAGAATGGAACAAATAAATTCAAATAAATCCTGCCCCGCTTTACGAGGTAGATCCGCCTAAACGATCAACGAGCCTCAACCATCTCCTCTCGATGCTGCTCACCAAGATCCGATCTTGATTTAATGTAATAAAAGCAAAGAAAGTTCAAGTTCAGTGCCAGCGAGCGCCATGTGTGTGACACGCGAGTTGAATCGTTAACGGGCCAAGCTTTACCAGCTCGCGCATTTGCATAATAATATCGCACGGAATCGCTGCTGCTGCTGCTGCTGCTACTGCAAACGACCCGTTTACACATGCCACATGCCGAAACCGTTGGCGCATCGTACCAACAAGAGTTAAACACATTTAAGCGACGTCGAGCAACAGAACGCATTTTCACAATCTTAACAACGGTATCGGAGAATGGAGCGAATGTGGGAAGGAAAAGGGAGAACAAAAAAGGAAGTTAATACGGAACTGCCGCGGAGGAGCACTAAAATCATAAGAAACCTTTAGAACTCGGCGGCTCCATCCAGCAGGCGGCCTCACTCTTTGTCCACCCGAAAGAGCCGAGGGGATATGGAAATTGTGCAATCAGTTTACAGTTTCCTCCGCTGCGAGGTTCTGTGCGGTCGAGACGGTCTGGTTGGTTTCGTGCCACCACCACCAGCAGCGCGCATCAGACGACGTGATCGGTGAGAAACAAAAATAAAGAACCATTTCACAATGTGCCTCGCATCAAGAAGTGGCTGCTGCTGCTGCTGCTGCTGCTGCTGCTACTGCTGCTACTGCCGCTGCTGATGATGATGACGATGGAGATGAGGCGAAGAGACTTGACGTGTGGCTGTCTGCAAGTGGTAAGATGCCTCAAAAATTTCGTTACAGCCCAGATCCGTCAATTCTTTCGCTTCGCATCGAGCTCGCGGCCGTGGGCCGGAACCACCGACGAACGATGGAAATGTCTGAAACGCTGCTTCTTGCCCTCTTGAGCTACAATTCAATCAAACACGCTAACACGATAGGGAGGTGGATACCGCAGAATGTTGATCAGGAAGCACCGCCACTAAGAGTTTTTGGGGGTTTCCTGCTGATGGCGTGCTGCTGTGGTGACGGTTTTGTGGTTTCTCGATATGATGTTCCAAAATTAATTTCCTACGCGCGCTTCCTGGCCTTTCGTTGAAGAGTGTGTTTATGGGTGGTTGTGTGTGTTTGCATAATAACACAAATGTCAGAACCACTAACTGAGAAGCCGACCAAATTATCGATCGCATTCGCATTGAACGGAAGTGGAAATTAAAATAAAGCCGTGGCAAGCGGGAAAACCACGCCACACCACCAACCACCAACCAACGCTTCATTATGCTTCCTCGGGGTGATGTTAAACAATCTTGACAACGCGAGCGTTTGTCGCTAGGCGACGCGAGCATAAACAGTAAACGGATTTGTCTACAGGAGTTGCGCTCATAATTTCGCCGTAACCCACTCTCCCATCGCAGTGCCGATGATGGACGTGGCTGGAAAACTCAATCAAAGTAACCTACTGCAACTGTGGAACTTCCCATCACCCGAACTTCTCGCCCTGCGAGAGAAATGTAAAAACAAAAATTGAGGCCAAAGTTGAGGATTTAATTTACATGTAGCAACCGTGCCTCACGACCCTCGAACATTCACCCTCCTCAATGGTCCAATACGAACACCGCATCTGAACTTCCCAGTTGTGCACACATAACCCCACACACACACACATACACACATGTGGGGCTAGGAATTTAACAAAGAATTTCCCCCTTATGCTCGGTTGATCGTTGCAAAACCCTCCGGATATTACATAGACCACGCATTCTCTTGCTCGATGGGGAATCGCTCCGTTCCCTGTTGCCGCGCTGTCTACCCGTGCTCCTTGATCAACCCACTATCGTTCTCCGGTGCCCGAACTAACGGCACCGGGAATAGCTCGGTCGCCTTAGGGAGCGCTTCAGTGATCTTGCGAACAAGGAACCGCACTCTCCAACTGACAAGACAAGGAAGTGCAACGAAGCAAATTATCCGCTGCACCGACGGGTGCTGATGCAAGGATGTTCTTCACTGGCATGAAGACTTAGCATTACCACTTTCTCGCACTCAGTGTAACACGCAGCGCAGCATGGTTGGAAAAGTTACCGCAAGCACTTACGGTACGGAACGTATGATTGGCCGGATTGGGTTTGGAACGAGAATGGGGACGGTGATGGACAAGAAATGTAATTTCCGTGCGCTATACAGTAGCTTTTTGGGTCACATTTTGACGGGGTTGAAGTTAATGCGATGAATTGATGTCATTGTCTTTTCGTTTGCAAATTTCCAAATTTCCCACCAATCCAACTGGGGTAATATAGGAAATGACTTCAGAGTTAGTTAAATGAGTTGTGTAGTTATAGCAATCACTCGAATTAAGTTTTCTCTTTCATACCGATACACTTCCACCTCATTTACATGGGAATAGTTGAATAAATTATGTTCCTTGGGAGAATCATTAAACTTAATAAGCGCCCAGAAGTGTAAAACTCAAACTCGGGCCCGCTAGTTCGCTCGCAAAGGAAGGCAACGCGGCCGAATGCGATGCGAAGTCTTACAAAAAAAAGGAATGTTTTTATTGATTAATATGCATAATGTTATGACTCACGTTTCACTTATCTTACGGTAGCGTTTAATCAAAGCGGTGGAATCGGATCATTCCAGCTCACTTCAGATACTATGCAAATAACAAAAATTTGCACAATTTCCTGCCCTTCACGATGTGCTGTATTTTTTCTTCATCTCCTTCGTATACAACTAGATAGTTTTGGTATGTCCAACTGTTAGTGCAACCGAAATAATTCCCCGGGATGCTTTGGAATACACAGCCCTTCAGCACACAGCAGCACAAGCCACCTTCCGGGAAGTCCATAGAAATGGTAAAATATTTTAGAAAACCAACTGAAACCAAGAAGCATATTATTATCATTTCCAAGGACCGCCTTCTCTCAGTTTCCGGAATGTACAATGTCGGAAAGTAGTTGTACCGTACTGGCTGTGTTCATTTCTAACTTTGCTCCTCAGCTCCTCTCCAATTGCCGGCTTCTAGGTACTTGGGTAGTACTGTTTCATGTTACCGGTGGCATCGCAAACAACAAAACAAAAAAAAAAGATCAAAAATGCAAATTTTCCACGAAGACAACGCCCCGCGCTCACTCAAGAGCCGGTGTTTGAGGACCGTACCTTAACACTAAATTGCTTACTCAGAAATGCGAACTGCTATCACTGGCCCTGGTGGTCATGCCACACCGCTACTGTGTTGATGCAGAAGGCGAACGGCGAAAGAAAGGACTAGAAGGAAGGCTCCTTCTGCACTTGGAGCAACATTTATGTTTGTCACTTTGGCAACATTAAAATGCGGCCTAAAAGTGGATTGGACTTTGCTTGGAAGTTGTTCTTCTTTTCTTTCTCCTGCGATAGTTTTCTACATTCTCTTATCGGATCCCTATCTCTCTCTCTGTCTCTCTTTTCGGTCTTCTAGCGAGCTTCGGCCAGAATGATTGGCATTTGTGCTTCCCCTCGTTCTGGATTCTCTGAACTTCTATTTCGAAGAGTTTCGCGCCATAGAAAGTTAGTTGGCGTGGCATAATCGGACACAAATTGAAAAGCATGAAACGAAGCGAAACCAATCATGGATGCTCGATCTCGATCCGATACCATGGGTCGGTGGGTGAGTCACCGGTGCACATGGAATCAATCAAACGAGGGGAAGGGGGAGAAGCGAGCGGCAAATGGACTACACTAGGCGAAAAGCTCAATTGTCACCATTTTGGACTCGCGAAAAGTTTGGCCATGGGTTGAGAGCTTAGCTGGCACTAGCGTACCCGTTCAACCGGAATGTGCCGTCGGCAAAGTGAAAATTCAATTTAAAACTCATCACTCAAAGCTCCAGACACTCGCACTCGTTCCGCTCGCTCGACTCGCGTCGCATTCCCGGTTACTGTTTCCTCGCTTGTTTATCTGCCGGAATTGCCGGAATCCTTCAGGATCTCGAGGTACCCCGAAAAGCGGCATGGCAAAGCGAAAGTTTTGCACGCACGTCTCACTAGAATTCGTGGCACTTGTGCCGTGGCACTGGAGTGCTGTTGATTGTTTTTGTGCTAAGGCTCCTTCGGCGAAACTCGTATATAAGCGATCCTTCTTCTGCTGGCAGCGGAATATGGTTGAAGAAGATCTACTTACGCAAAGTGGCAAATCGCGTTTGTTTCGTTCTTGTATCTTCTGGGAAATGCGGACCAAATTTGAGCGGCACAAAAAAAAAATGCGACGAAATTCAATTGAAACGATCGCTGCTACTAATTAATGCCATTTTACGACCAATTAGAGCCTTTTACCTTTGATCATCCACTGACGTCAACACTTCATTAAACGATAACGATTAAGCGTCAGTCAACGGTGAGTGACGGTACAGTATTATGATTTTCTGCGAATCCAATCGACACCGAAGATGATGCTGGGAACGTCAAGCAGCCCTAAGGCTTCTTGGGCACGAGGTAGACCTTTTGCTTCATCAGCCCTTGTTGCGAAACCGGGTCAAGCGAAAGGCGGCTAGCAAAATAAGGGTCATTTTGAAGCGACGATGCTGAACAACCTTCTTCCATTTCCATGGAACTTGTTGCTCCACTAAGGATCTAGGCGTTGAGTTTCCAGATAAATTGGATTTCGGAAAATCAAAACCATCTAGAAGCCGTTCAGAGAATTCCTACGTCTTTAAAGATATTGCTCCAGTAAAATTAAATAATTCCTATTGCTCCAGTAAAATTAAATAATTCCAAGCTAACTTAAATTCTTATCAAAGATTCTTATAAAAATTGGTTGATTGTACTTTGTATAAAGACAATGCTTAGGCTACACATAAGACAGAACGCGTCGTAGTTGGCCAAATTACCCTAACAGGTTGATATTGATTGCTAGTTTCAGTCTGGAAATCCTGGAATGCCAATCATGCCATCAGTGCTCTTCTTCTGCACAGTAAAACGGAAAAGAATCCAGTGAACCGTCTCGCATGGTTCAAACATTGATCCGCAGTGGTTCTCTGTCTTTGTCTCTGCCTCTCTCTGCTATTTCTTCTCTTATCGGGAAAAACATAAATATACAATGCTTTGATATGGCCACGTATAGTTGATCCAGCGAGAAGCATTCACAAGAACCTTCGACAGTACAGGAAAAGTGTATTGCGAACGTGCTTCCCTTGCTTCATCCGACAGCGTGCGCAATGGAGGTGAAAGGATCCTCCATTGCGTTTGCAAAGTCCGATGGTAGGAAACGCGAGATTGAAGGTGAATGAAAATCCGAGTCGTTCTTACGAATTTGCCGATGGCGTGGCGATGGATACCACAAACGAAAAACGGTAAAAAAAGGGCTGCAGGAAACATTCTCGTAAAAGTCAAACGGCGCAACATGATGCCATATTGACCGGAATGGACAACCACACACATGCACGACTCTCTCCTTCTCTCGTTCTCGCCTCTAGGTTTAGTTCTAACCTTCATACGGGAAGATTTCCTCGAGGCTGGCAGACGAACAGACAGGCTGACAAATTTCAAGCAACCAGAACGGAATCCGTCGGTCGATCTCGGCACTCGGCCTGCCAGAGTGCCATCTAATGTGCCCGCAGTCGTCCAGCGGACGGACGCAAGCCCCGAGCAGCAGGAAAATGCAGCAGGAGTGGAAACGTTGGCCACGTTTTCCTAGGGGCAAGCTCAACGCTTAAACCCGAGCCGAGCTGGCTGGCCAAACCGTCGGTCCGTATGGTCTGCGACGGTGGTAAAGGGCAAAGGCACAACTACGCGACGTTCAGCCCGTCTCTCGACCACCCGGGAAAGGGACTGGAGGGGGGGATCGGCTTCTTTACTTTCTTTCTGCAAACCCTTCTGTTTTCGTTTTTTTTCCTTTTTCCTACATTGCAATCCCGCCAGCTGCTCTCATCGTCACCAGCAGGGTGGCCACGTACATGCCTTCCCTGCTACCCATCCCACCCTGTCCTCCCCACCCCCCTCCCCTTCCACGACGAAAAGGTCGGAGAGGAAAATGTACCGGAAAAATGGAATGTTAACACTCCGAGCGTCAACAGCACAACGGTGCGAGCACGTGAAGAAGTGTTTGTTGTCTCCGTGTCAGTGGCTCCGAGCAGGACCGCCAGGCAACAGCCGGCTTGAAGAGTGGAGCATTCCGGGCGAAAATGATGCCCAATGGTTCCGGGGGAACGCTTTTCTGCTTCTGCTTTGTTGTGCCAGCGCGTCGTCATGTGTGTTGGTCGGCAACATTCTGTCAGCTACTACTACACTGGTGTTAGTGGTGGCCACACTCTACTGTCCTCTACGGTGGAAAAGTCGAAATCGTGCCACGAACTTAACCGACAAGTCTGTGCATGTCTGTGGACTGAAGACACACGCACACACACACGCGCGCGCGCTCGCGACTCTGAGGTCATGGGTCACGGTTGCTGGTGATTCAACGTGCGATTCATTTTCCACCCAACACCGGCACCGGCGAAGGTAAACAATTTTCATTATTTTCCTTTCAAACACAAATTGTTTTGCGAACAGAATCCGGTGCTTTCCGGTCCTTTCGTTCGAAACTCATCAACATCAACGACGACGCTGGTGGTTGGTGGTTGTTTCGGAAACGGAATATGTACCGAAACGCTTTTGGTAATACCGGTTTTTGGTTTCGGTCGGTCCAACCATTAACGGGGCCGCCAAAAAGTCGCGCTAGTCGTGGGTCTGAAGTTACTCGGGGAATACTTTCAACAATCCTTTGAACGTTATAGCGCGTGCAGCGTATAGAGTGTGTCGTGCAGTTGAAAGAAATGGAGCATTAATTTAATGAAAAGTGGAGAACCCTTTTTACCTCGCTGGTGATGTTGACGCATGCGAGAGTTTCACGAGCCGTTGCACATCTCAACGACTTAATAGTCATCGTCCGGGATGAATTTTGCCACCCCTCCCTCCCCCAATTACATACCCACATTAAAGCATTTCATTCTTCTCTCATCGTAAGCATCACGGCTCGGCGCTTCAATCAACACACGCGCTGCGTCACAAAGCGCGGGTGGGGGGGTCGTACGATTTCGAGAAAGTAATTAATTTGAATCGCTATTTGCTTTTGGGGGTAGAACACAAACTTACGCAACCCCGTGCGTTCCAACCGGCAGCAGTAAGCGTGTGCTTCGGAAGGAGATGGTTGGTTGCCACTTTTAATCCGTTCCGTTTTCCTGAAATCTCTCGTCATCAGCCACGGGAACCTCAAGGGGGATGCCTCGAGACCCGGGGTTGAACTTCCTTTATTGGCTTCGTTTCCCTCTTCGCTTCAAAACTCATTTTTACGCAAAGTGAGTTTGAATGCGAATTTGAAACATCACAAAGTCGACACGCTGAAAAGTGACTATTGATCGGTCGAAGCTGGGATTGCGGGGCATTATTTTCTGCGGAATCATTTCGAATTCCGAAAATCCTCTGCACCACCGCACTGCAGTATCTCCTATCGATGGCGACGCCCCTCGACGGAGAGACACAGTTCAGTGCTGTGAAATGCTATCGCCAACAATCACGAAGACCGATAAAATGTAAGTTGGCAGAAACTGCAATGCTACAATGGCACTGGCTAGCCACCGGCATCTTTTATTTACTCTTTTAAGATGCTTCACCTCATTAATCATTATGTTTCATCGTTTCGTGTTTGGTTGAAGTGAATTGATCCGCCGCCTTCACGCATACGCATAGTTCGTCAGGAACAGAACGGATGTATTGTTTACCATAAACTTAACTCCAAGCTTACTGTACTGTTGCTGGGACCGGTCGCAAAACTTTGGAACCCCGATTTTCGGTGGTCCCGTCGGGAGTGAGCAACATGAAACCGGGATTTTGCGGACGGGGAGTTTACTACTGCCTCAGGTCGGTCGGTCGGTCGGTCGGTCGGTTGTTCTTCAGTGAATGTTGCGTTAATTATGTGCCATGTTGAATTTTGTTTTCCGTTTTCCGTCATTTACCAGCGCTGTTATTATTTTTTTCTGGCTGCTGCGATGAGAAGCGACGATGCGTAAAGTTTCACGGCCGGCTTTATAATTTTCGTCAATCTCGCTCCCGTTGCCCTTCGGTATGTAAGGATTTATGTAACGGCCACCCGGTTGAGTGATCGTCTGGGGAAATCTTCGGTTCCTCCGGTACGGCACGGTTTTATGAAGCACGCCAGTGTGCGTGCGCCATGGGCCGATTGACTATTTTTCATTCCGTACCGTTACCCGAGGCCCCGGAACGGAAGTTATGTCGCTTTTGCCGGTGGGTCACATTCCCGGGGGCCGGCATTCCACATTGCTGGAAGTTCTTCGTCTGATGCTGTGCTATGCTATGCTGCTGTGCTCTCGCCATGCTATGTATTGTCCGCTTCTAGGAGGGCTCAATGGCAGTGAGGCAAGCGGTAGATTGCCGCTCGTCGAGCAAAGTGCATTCAGGTCCAAGAAGCTATCGGCCACGGGTATCCTTTCAACTCTTTATTACACCACCAAAAACCCCTCGGCGGCCATCGAGCACCATCGTGCGAATGCGGTGCCTAAACTTTATCTACGCCAGCTCCATCGTACCGAAAACTTGCCAAACATTATTCGGCACCAACCTACTGCACACAATGGGTAGTGGGGGTCAAAGTTTTTCCGAGCCACGGCAGCACGACCACTGTTCGGATTCGGCGAGATGATGAGCCGCATATGTAGAGTGATAAAGCCACGTTCGCCGGCGCTGTTTTCCATATCCTGCCAACTGCAGTTCGAGGTAGCATGCCGCCAGCTACATACACGCTCCCTTTTCGGGCGGCCAAAACTTTCACCCAGCGCAGCAACATAAATCAAAAACACGATTCTAATGCATCGGTGAAGGGCACGTTGGGAAGTTAACAGCGAACGCCAAAAGGAACCTAGACAAGCGCCGGGCTTTTTGCTGCCAGTAAGCCAGAGCATTCGAGATGCCAAAAAGTTCAAACTATTGTGGCAGGTTTTGGGAAGTTTTTGGCAGCTGTGCGCATTCTGGTATGCCAATCAATTGGCCGAGCGAAAAACGAGACCGTTTGCTCCATGTTTTGCTCCATGGTCAATAGGCAAGGTAGTTTAAAAAACGGTATAAGCATCTTAAAGTAATAAATTAAACCTTTACTCATTCTTTTCGTGCGTAAAAGGGACCTGCCGAGACACATCTCTTACCTGAAAGAAGAGAAAAAAGGGGAAAGAAATGTTTTATTAAAACTTGCGATTCCATTAGGAGAATTGCATTACGCGATTTACAGTGGCAGTGCCAGGAACTTGTGGTCAAGGTTTTAGTGCACCCAAAAAGGGAACTGAAAACGACAATAAGCCCGCAATTAACATGAAAAAGTGCTGCGAAAGCTTAAAACAAAACGAAAACCCCTTAAGGGCGGTGAGAGGGAAAAGGTTCGCCGCCCGGAAACGTGCGCAAACCGATTTGGTTCGGTGTTTTGCTTCAGCGGACCGAAACTGACCGGAGTAGATTCGCTTTCCGGCTTTTCCCAAACATTCCCAAGGAACGAGAACTTTCTTCTTGTTTTCCGGGTCGTTTTTTTTCTGTGGTGCTTCTATTCCAGAAAGCATTCCGCTCCGAAATTCCGCCGGCTTTAAGTAAACGAAGCATTCCTTCCAAGGTGGCCGTAGTGGAACGCCCAGGAACGTAAGTAAACAGTGTGCAGAGCGAACCGTTCTGAGAAGGTACGGGGTGTGGTTGTTGGGCAGGAGCTTTTGATCCAATGTAAGCACCACCGGCTTGTCCCTTTGCCATTTGGTCGAAATTGAAAAACATAACATGCGAGTCAGAGTCGGAAAAGTGCTGTGTGCTGTGTGCTGTGTGTGTGTATGTGTGTGTGTGTGTGTGTGTGTGTGTGCCTCGACTGCGGCAGAGTCCGGTCACCTCCTAATGAGTCTGGCAGTTCGTTTGGAGGGACCTTTTCTGGACGTTTTTCTTTCTTATTATTTTACAGTTCCACATTGGTCCGTTATGGTACGTTGGACATGTTGCGCTATTTGAAGCGCTATCTGATTCTGTGAATTCGTTACAAGGATAGCTTGACTCCATTGGTCCTCTCCAATCGTTTACTGATGATGTTACTTATCAGTCCCAGGAGCGGAATACGAAAGAAAGAAAGAAAATAGTCTCGTCTTCAAAGAACGAAATGAAACAAACATTCGGAATGCTGACACAGGTTTTGCCAACAGCAAAAAGGACCCTTTTCATCAATCCTCTTCGAGGTAGTGACCCATGATTCCGGGAGAGTCAAAGCTGATGAGAAAGAAAACATCAAACAGCTCAATACCGACCGATTCGCCACCGTAATGCAAACAATTTATCCTCAGAAAGAGCGGATGACGACTGCCTGGTGTCGTTGCGATTCGAACCAATGTTGCGACCCAGAACCGAACCGAACCGAACCGAAGGAGTGACCGGCATGGGATCACAGCAGCCCAACAAATTGATCTACATTACTGCATCCAATTTGGGCTTATGGTCCATTGCTTGGCCGACCGTTTACGCAATGGTTGCCGACGAAAGAACGAAGGCCATCCGCCGGTCAGGAATCCTGCCAAGGCTTAAGTGAAAAGCCACCTCTGGCCAGCCAGCCAACAGCGCCTCGTATGCAGCAGTAATCGTGCTGGCTTTCGAAAGAATTATGGGCTCACGGGGCGCGCGGAAACTTGGAAAGTGTACGCAGGCTCCGAAAACGGGATTTCCACAGAAAGGACTGCTGCAACATTCGAATCGTAAATTTCTTTGATGTGTCTGCGCATGGTTGGCGTAGATTGTGAGTCTAACATCGCATTTGCAATGTTTCGTTTGCGGTGCGGTGAATGTTTTTGGTGAATGCAACATACACTCGATGCTACACGGAGATTGATTTCTACCGAAATAAACAAGCACAACACCAGCCAGCTATTGAAAATATGCTCTGTTGAAAGCACAGCAGTAACTTTTCAAAACGCTATAAATCGGCACTGAATGGTGGTGGTCGTATATGGTAAGCGTATGGGCAAAGGTGCTGTCGTTACACTTCCCTAAATGATCGAACCTGCCCTTCCATTCACTTCCATCTGGCAGCACAGAACCAAACGGTTGGAAAACTCATTTCCACTGCCATAAATTATCTGATTTGGCATTTGCTCGAACGTTTCTCGTTCGATGCACCGACGGTACCGACCAGTGGTATGGAGTATGGAAAACTCCAAGAACTCAAAACACTCACCGCCCCATTTTTGTACGGGGGGCCTGGTGTTCTGTGCATTAACAAATCATGAACAAACAAACCAGCAGCAGACGGGATAAAAATATGCTTTTCGCTTCGCACCGCAATGCTGGAACTGGCATTGGCATTGGCATATATGCACGGTGCCACTCCTGCCCCATTTTCCAGTTCGGTGAAATGTACCGACAGCAAACGCTGCAGACGGAATACCAGCATACAGCGGGAGAATTTCATGCACTGGAGTGCAGTGGAGTGTGCTTCGTAAACACAGCGTTACAATTAAACCAAGCAAATCTGAATGTAGAGTGTGAAACAATAGAGCATTGTTTGCTCCGAAACAACATTTGCATTGAAAACATAATTGCAAACCTCCTTCTATCAAGCGTATTCTAAGAAATGCTTTTATCGAAGACTATTGTATTGATTTTGTCAAGGATCTGTTGGCCAAGAAACTGCAATGCATGTCGAATTTCGTAATGTTTCTCCTCATGGCCAAAAACTGCACTAGAGGCTGTTCTAGGTCACGGCAGCATTTTCCACCGAAAGCTATAAATATTGTCCCCCGGTCGGCAGCAGGCGACGGTAGCCAACGGTGGAGCTCCAGTGTCGTGCGGTGCATGTGCATCGTAACCTGCATTGGCCGTAGCCCTGGAATCCGGAAATAGAAAAATAATTTATTTTCTCGCCAAATAAAAAATCATTTTTCTTGTGGAACTGGGCCTGGCGTCGTGCGTCGTCGTGCCAAGGCCTACTTTTCCCGCTGCTGGCCAACTTATCTCGGCAATCGGCGCTCATTACGGTGCACCATTCGCCGGTGCAAGGACGACCTTGCCGCCCAGACAGACAGAGTGGCCATCTGCTGGAAGGCGGCTTTTCTAGGATTTTATTTGTCAACTGAATTAAATACGACTTATTTTTGGGAATTTTCCAGCATATAACCGAGGAAAAGTGTGTCAGTTCCAGTAAAGACAGTTCACACACACACAAACAAGAAAGGTATTGCATTCAGTTTGCACAAATATTGCATCCAACATCAAAGTAAAAAGCGAATCCGGTAATTGAAAAAGGGACTTCACATCGTTCATAATGGGAAGTATTTTTACAATTTGAGCTACAACAGACTGGACTTGGATGTTGAAATTAGAAAATAGAAACGAATCGTGACGAGAGCTCTTGAACCTCCCCGGATACGCTGTACCAGCGTGTAGCGGACTCCATTTTTGAGAGGCACAAAAAAAAACATGACTCACACTGGCCAAACTATCCAGAAAACGGTGCCCTGCCCCCATTCGGTTGCAAATTTAATCACGAAAGTTCCAATTTTATGTTCTCACAATTTATACGCGGCATCGCGGCAGTGTCCGGTCCGTGGTCGCCGACACGCACAACGGGGTGTGCCAGCGCGAGCGACCGGCGGGGGGTGCTCGCTGGCCAGGCCCCAAAACGCGCGCATACCTAGGCGCGCAGGCTAGAGCTTCTACATTACCGGTTGCTGTTCGCTGGGAAGCGATGAAATAACAGTTCCCGACATTTTATGCAAGGCAGGGGGGGTACCGTTCTCCACCGCCGCGTGCCAGTTACCAGCACCGCGGTCCGTACGGAGAGTATTTATTTGTTTTTAGCGAGGGGCCAGCCGTTTTTTTTTGGGGGGGTTTGCACAAAAACACGCCGGTCCGTTTTCGGGGGACCGCTTAAGGTTCGCAAACATCAGCGGAAAGCACAACACAAATAGAGAGCAGTAGCAATTTTGTGTTTAGTCGGCGTTGGTGGAATGGAATTGTTGAGTGAGTGAGAGCTTTAATTATGATTTAATTCCACTGCTAACCACATCTTTCGGTGGCGATCTCCCGCCTGTGCGGCACGCTTAACAGCTCAGCATATATAGTTCCAGTGCGTTCTCTGTGTGTATGTTTGTGGCACACGCGTTATGTCACGAGCCTGTGCGCTTGGTGTATTTCGGTTTGTATAAACATAAACTGAGCGGAACAAAAGGTCCTGTAAACGGCAGCTCGAGATAAACAAGTTTTAAGCCGTTTAATGGCAGAAAACATGTCACATTGATAATCACTAGCGCTGGCGAAGGTGCACGATGCAAAATGGAATGACAATCACACCCGGGTCAATCCGCTAGTCCGATGCACCGGCAGGTTAATTATTCTAATTACCATCAATAGCAGTTTTTGTTATTCGACATGCGTGGCTAATATTTGCACAACGATTATGTTTTGTTTGAAGCGCCCTAATGGGAGGTTTGCATGGAAAAATCATGCACCATAATTAACCAAAGCTTTTACGGCTATTTCAACGATAATTGCATCCAATTTGTAGTGGGTTTTTGGTCGGTCGGTCCGGTTGTTGACTAATCTAATTCACCAAGCAAAACGGCCCCTAAGTATAACAGGGTTTAAAGGGATTAAATTAGTCCTTTAAATTGTCAGCCGATTTTGCACAAACTTCGCAAAGCGCGAGAGGGACCACGAGGCACTGACTGTTGCGTTTACCTCATCCGTGGTCAATATTATTGATTTCATCCCTTTGAAGTGGAAATTCCGGTTCCGCATGTTTAACTCCTTACTCATATGAGAGGGGCCCCTTTTAATCAACGATTTTCCGAACAACAAAAAAACAACAAAGTCATAAAAACGAGCCAAAAAGGTGTACCATTTGCACGCTTCGTTAGTGATCGTTTAGAACCTGCTGCCCGTGTGCGGTACACGCGCACAGAATGCATCAAGAATCATAAAAAACATCTTTACGATGTTAGTCTCCAGTGAGTCTTCTTTATTCCCGGTTATAGCGGACCCCTACCCCCCCCCCCCACCCTAGCACGTGTTTTTTCCGCCTCCAAGCCACGGGCTCAATCGCCCGTGACCGTGATTTAGCTCATGCAACATTTATACCGCCCATGTTTATGAGTGTTTTTCCGGTGCGTTAGATGTTTTTCCTTCGTTTCGTTTTTCCGACCAGGTAAAAGGCGGGAAGCCAAGCCAGAGTGAAGGTGTGCGAGGCATCACGCATCGCGACCGAATGTGCGCATCGCGTACAGCTATTCAAAACAATTGCCGAAAGCACTGAAAGGGAGAATGCGTAATTCGGATTGAATGAGAACATTACGGTCAGACGTGTGCCCCGCCATTGCTTAACAGAATTTCTCTGTGTTTTGCATAACGGTGTTGCTCTCGGGCAGGTTTAAGGATGGTTCTCGCAACGCTAAACATGCAAAAGAACGTTCCGGTGACGATGGAGTTCATGGATGGATAACGCGTATCAAACAGATCTGTCATACCATTGATGGCACGTGCGACACATTTCTCCATTAATATTAACAGTATCGGGATCAGCATCAGCAGCGTTCGAAAGATGAAACAACATAAACCTCGAATCAATTTAAGTATGCAACAAATTAAGATCTGTCATTGATATCGCTAATCGACGGTTTTCACAGCCGGAACGCTCCGATGGGTTCGCCTCCAATTAACCAATTACAATGTGTCGACAAACGGTGATATGCATCTCATCTGCACACACATACACTCACACACACACACACCGGATGTCAAACAACCAGCTACCGCCACGTACTTGGCGGATGCGCCGTCCGCTATTACCGAAATGCCGGAAAATGGTACCGTATTGGTGCCGAGGTTTGACGAGGAGGGTATAACTTTTCACGCGCCAACCGTCGCTGGCCCGCGTGCCAGCGCATAATTAATGCGTGTTCGGTGTTTCATGTGTGTGACACGGATGGCACACGGTGACACCATGCCATGACATCGATTTGCGTACATTTAAGCAGAGCGTGCCCATCGTTCCCATCGGACAGAAGCAAACGCCGGGACCGGAGATTCGGTATCCAGCAAACACCACACACACACACACAGCATCTCTTTTTGCATCACATACGCTGGCCCGGGGCAAACCGGAGATGAATCCGTTCGGCTGAATCATGCAAATGGGCTTATTTCTTCTTTATTTTGTCGCTATAATTTCGCTGGATGTAAAAGACATCCCCTTGGTGGCATCGTAGCACGCGGATAGTGTGTGGTAAGCCCGTTGGTGGGTTGACGCGCAAATTGAGTCTAATCGCGAAACGCATTATATCTCACTTAAGGTCTCCGTGGCGCGCGTCGTGCGCGCCATAGCGATGTTAATGATGGCGCTGCTGCGCTGATGCTCTATCGCCAAAGTCACACATGGTAGCAGAATTTTGTGCCCGAATAGAGAAGAGTTACAAGAACTAACAGCAGAAGGAGCATTATCTTCATTTCTGTAACTAGGTGACGAACAGTCCGTCCATCCTGAACGGACACTAATTCGCTTTTTCGTCCCGTGGACCACCGGTAGATTCAATCAACGGACGTACCGTTACGTAAGCCATTTGTTGCGTTGTTGCAATCATCATCTCCACTTTCTCCGGTGGGGCTTTATTTGGATTTATTTCCACACATCCACATTTACCTACGGACCGAAATAGGATTGGCAATTTCAATTGAGTGACGACACCACAGAACGCTACCCGGGAGGAAGGGGTGTGCGTTCTTACGTAGCAGTTTCCGGGGCCGGGTGTAGCCATGCCCTTGAATCTACCGACCGATCCGTTGGGCACATTGCCGCGTGGCTGCGTCTTGCGTGGACAGAGGAAGGTGCAGCAAATGGATCGTTCAGCTTAAACCGCATGATAATCACTAATCTGGTAAGACGCCTTAATAGAATTAGGAGGCATTAGTGGCACGTATAGTAGAATGAGGGGGAAAAGAGCAGGTAGATCATATTTAGCGCTCTTTCAAACACTATAATTCTTTATTACTGTCGTACAAACGTGTCTAGGGTTCTTCCTCTATTGGCTTAGGGTGAGTAGCTTAGCAAAGACGTCAGAACGCGGGAAGCATGGTTTTCCTGTGGATAGTGGCTTCTGCGCGATGATTGATGAACGTTATTTGTCTGCGTCGCTGGGTGGCAGTCAGTTAAGCTGCCAGTATCCAGCGGTACATAATTAACATACAAAAAAACTAAGAAACGCAAAGAACAAGTCGTTTTTCAATGCTGTACACTAACTCCGAACGGGTTCAGCTCGTTGCATAAGATTGTTTCACAAAAAGTATTTTACTGTCAAGGATATCTTAAGAATCTCACTATAAAACCCTTTTGTTTAAATTAAAAATATCTATGGAAAAATTCTTGAAAGAATTAACGATACCAAAGAGGCAGTTTTAAACGTAACACTTTAAAAAAGAAAGCTAAGTCTTTTTGCTTTAAAATGAGGGAACTCTTTGTGATCAGATTATCGACGAAAGCAAATATTATTTCTCATTTTAAAGTCATTTCTTACTTTTCGATAGCAAAGTCATCGTTGAAACTCATTGAAAGATAAAAGATATCTCTCTTGTTGGAGAAGAAATTAATTCACCTTTCCTTTTGTATGGAATCCTTTTCCATGAAAAAAACAATGAACTGAATCTTGAAAGAAATCAGTTACACCATAGCGCAAGCGAGAGATAAATTTATCTTTTGTGATGCTGACTTTACAGTCGACTTGCTACCACTTTAAGATTCAATCGTCCGCCTTTGCCATTCCTAATCTATGCGGATACAACGGTTCACGACAGCCCAATCCGTCACTTATGACAAATGTGCAGAACGACTTGGCTTGGAAAGGTCCGGAAACGGCCCAACTCCAGGGCAAATGTATAATTTAAACCAGCACCATGATCTCGACGGCGACCTATCGGTGGCACGGAGCCCGCCGATAAAAAGAAGCTCCTCACGATACTCAGCATCGGAGCTCAGCATAATTTTCTCTTCCTCTTCCCAACAGCTGCAGCTGCCGCCAACAGATGGGCCTCGCTGAGGGGTAAACCCCCATTCTCATGCCAATGCGAACCAAGGAGCCTACGCAGAGCCGGATAGAAGGATGTGACCTTTTGATCCATTTCCTGGGCGCCATTCTGGGACATAATTTTCACCATCCTCATCCGCCCCGTTCCGCCCCTCCAGAAGAGAATCTCATCTGGAAATCCAACGGGTACTCCCGTCTCCCTTTTCATAGCGGAGGGCCTTGATGATGATAATAGCAATGGTACTGGCGACGGCGACGACGACGACGACGATCATAATAATGACAGTAACGGTTTTCCGCTGCCAGTCAGTACCGTCTGCCGATGAAGTGATGTCGGCGCGCGAAGCTGCGAAGTGATTTCCAACGAATACAATTTCCATTACGCTAATTTTAATTGTAACTTGCAGCGATTGCGCATTTTACCGGCACCGAGTGCACTGACTGTGGCACTGTGTCACCGGATGGATAACGAACTGTGAAATGCATTTTTGCGATTGCGATTTCCTGTGATTTGCGATTTTCCATTTGTCTTTGGCGGGTGGAAAAAGGAAAGGGAACTGAACTGCACTAACGATGAAACTCCTGATTTCAGCGAACGCTAACGACTAATGAACGTCGAGCAAAAAAGTGTAATGGATTTTGACATTTCTATAGTCACTTTTGAGGGAACACCCTTTGCCGACTTCTACGATAGAATGACAAACATTTTAAGCTTATCCTCAAAAACAGCAAGAACTTTTACTCTTATCTTCGATAAGAGCGCCTCGAATGGAAGCAAACAATTGCACTTCGTTACCGATTATCCAAATCGATTGCGATTGTACTATCGCCGGGAAAGGTCCCACAATTTGCACTCCGAGAAAATCCCGTTTTTTGCTTTCGATTTTTGATCTGTAATAAAAGGTATCCAAGAAGGCACAGGAGATGCGGAGAGAGATATTTCGATCCCAGTGACCGTTGGCTAGAAAACGGTTGAAAAATAATACATTTTGGTTCGAAATCACTATCAGGATGGCTGCCCGACGAAAATTGTCCCTAAGTTCGGCGAGTCCTTCCAAATCATCGAGCGTACTGGGGAAGCGACGTGAGAAGTTGGCGGCAGCGAAAAAAACCGTGCAGACGAAGGCAACGGCAGAACGGCGGCAAAGAACTATCCGGAAGGTGCTAAACAAATCGACGCAACAGCTCGCCAACAACAACCGACGTCTCGTCGTCCTGGACGCTTGCAACATCAGTTTCGTCCAAAGATGGTTGCCAAGATTTTCGGTCAATCGTCTTCAGCAGGCGATCAGATATTTCCAAACCATGGGCCTACCGGTGGTTTGTGTTTGCCCAAAATTTCACCTTCACACAAATCAGTGGGATAGCAGGCATGAAATGAACCAGCTGTACAAGTCGAACCTGATAGTGGCGACTCCTTGCAAGGAGTCGCCCTGTCCCCGATCACAAGTGTATGAGGATCGAATAATTGCAGAAATTGCACATCGGTTCGGTGGTTTCGTTATAACGAACGATCGATTCCGGGATATTGCCGCCGAGAACGAGGACTGGCGAAGAGTGGCCGAAACCAGGCGTATTCCGTTCGAGTGGATAAACGAGAAAACATTTTCGATTCCGAACTACGGCCGCCGTTCGTTGGAGGGCGATTAAGTGATCGCATCGGAAGTAGCCAGCCATGTATTTGGAAAAGAAATAAATTGCTTAAAGTGTTTGAAACAATTTTGTGGGGTAAAAATTTAATGCTCCTCTTTCTTTCTATCGGGAAGCACCAATACCGTTTAAGTGCACGAAAACTCAATTTACGGTTTCATTTATTAAAATTCATCATCCACCACCGTCCGCCACCCGATGCCAGGGCCCAATAGTGAAGCGTAAGCTCGAAGATTGTGCGATGCTGCCGGAAAAGAACCCTTCAAAGAAAAAAACGGAAAACAAATGACACCCCAACTGACATACCCGGTCCAACGGGGCGATAACTGCAATAATGTTCGCAGCGAACCGCAGAGCACCGTCGTGCTTTGGAATGGTGCTGGCGAGCGCAAAGCTTATCGCATTGGGCATACCGCAAATGGAGCGCAACATAAATGTTATCTTTCGAGTGACTTCATTCGTTAGTCATGGGCATTCCGGCAGCGGAAGCAGCGACCGTTGACTCCCTCTCCTCCAGCCCTTAAGCGCCGCCTTAAGACACTACCGTAATTCACCGTAAATTTCGACGGAAGCAATTACACAAAGCCTTGCGAATGGACGAAAAACAGTCCCTCCTCCCCCCACTCCAACCACCCACCGTCTCGGATGTTGTCTCGAAGCGAAAGCGTTCCGCATCCGAATCCAGGAGTCCGGCACAAGTGGAAACAAACAAAAGCTTTTCCACCTACATAAGCACAGACCCTCTCGAACGTTCAGCCCTCGGGTTTCTCTGGTAGGGTTTTGCCCGATGTGCGGTCCCTGCTTCGTGCTTCGTGCTGCATGTTGCTTCCGAGACGTGTTCGGGGGAGGGCGTGCCTCACATGGATGGTACTACAAACCGACCTCCGGAATGGGCTCTCGCTATGCCACGTTTCGTACGTGAAGGAAATTAAAAGTTTCGCCACCTTCGAGGGGGGGGGGGGAGGGGAGGTGAGCGCAACCCGGCATTTTCGCGCGATTCTCCCGCCCCCTGAGCCTCCTATTACTTAGGGTCCTAATTTATGGTTTCACATGCGCCCGCTTCTGATAGCGGGAGAAATACGATGCCGACGGTGAACCGCACACCGAACACACGCCGCTGTGGATGCGCTATCCTCTTTCGAAGCGATAATTCTCCATTTCCTCCATTGCCCCTGCAGAAGCGGTATCTGCGGCGTCCATTTCGACCGACCACCCGGTGTCTTTCGGAGGGTGGGAAACTTATTGCTTCCAATAGAGATGGATGGAGATAGGAGGCGAGCGAGAGAGAGAGAGAGAAAGAGAGAAAGATGGCAAACACCGGGTTCCGGGGAGCCGGTAACGATAGAGATGTCCCCCCGGGAGGCCGCATTGGGGTCATTAAACACCTAGCTGCTGCTGCTGCTGCTACTGAGGCGCCCGATTTCGCCTTTCACAAGCCGCGAGTCCCGATGGGAAGCCTTCGATGGGGCCCGCTAATGAAGTGTTAAATAAAGGCTACCACACAAACCGGCAGGTAGCCCCTCGAAGCACGGTGGGAAGCGAGAACGGGCCAGGCAATCGATTATTTCGTTTGGCAATCATTGGCCTCAGAATGGCGGCGTTACGGACCGCAAGGTGGAGGAACTCACAGAAAGAAAACAAATGACTTCACTCCACCGTAACGCTCCCAAGGCTCCGTTCGGCTTGTGTTCAGCATATCTTACCAAATCCCGGCCCCGAAAGCAGGACCAACGGTAAGGGATGGAGAATGGATTTAGATAGATAATGCTTGGTACCTGGGGTCAGGCCACCGGGCAGACCAATAAGAACGCATCACACAGTGTCGTAACTCATCATAAGCGGATTATAATCAGCACAGGCGTGCGTGTGTGTGTGTGTGTGTGCGTGTACCGTTGAGGATTCCTATGTGTCTTTGGCCACGCCACACCGACCGGGGCGGATTGCATTGTGGGACTAGAACGGAACACGAAGCGTACGTAAAACTGTTGTAAGAAACTTTCACTAACAGCTTAACCGTTGCTCTCGAACACACTCACATACATACACGAGCACATCTACTCATGTATGCCTTGGCTTGTTACGGAAATTGGATTTACCGATGGGTCCTAGCCAGCACCATTGGAGTTACATGGAGGCGCCTAGTGGTTCATGTATTTTTTTTTTCTTTTTTATGCGTCACCCCCGGGCAAACACTGGAAAGATGGGAGTTAAATGATGTTTCTTTCTTCTTATTATTATTTTATTGTGCTTCTATTGCTGCTGCCACTCGTATGTACACATTGATTTACCTTCCTTCCGTTAATGTCCTTCTCCACCTTCTCCAGAACATCCCGGGAAACCTTTCCCCAGCGCGATTGAATTTCCTAATGTCCCCAAAATAACGCACATTCTTAACGAGCGCACACATTTGTCTCCAGTATGGTAACGAAGCATCGGGGATCGAGACGCCGAGTGGAATCATTAATAACGGTGAACCCGGTGCGCACCGGTCAAAGGTGAAATGAATAGTTTATGTGTGGCGTAGAAAGGCATTTGAATCCCATTCTGACATTCTGACAGCTCCTCGTTCCTTGATGCTGAATACGGTTGTCTTCCTTCCCTTCATCGCATCCCTTTTAGATATCGAGGAAAAGGGATCGATGGGAACCGACGACGACGACGATGACGACGACGCCTCTTTAATCCCGTTCACCTAACAGGGTTGAAGGATTTGCCGAGGAGAGAAAGAACGGGAGAGCGAGCGAGCGAACGAGAGGAGGTTCTAACGGATTTGAAACCATAGCAATGGTGCCGTTGTCATCGCGCACCAGCACCACAACCCTTGGTGCTCGGATCCAGCGGTAGTGGAGAAGGATTTCGAAACCCCTTCCAGAGCACTCAATGAACGAAGGGGTGGGGAAGGTCCTAATCCATCTACGAAACTCGCGGCACGTAGTGTTGAGCGATGGCGATGGAGCCCAGCGGTCGTTTTTCTGGTTCCGCAATGTGGCGCCATCCTGTCATACCATCGCCCTCCCCGCACCACTGGACCTGGCCACGGAAGTAATCCTTTCTAATGAATTCTCTCCACTCTTTCCTCCTTTCGGTGCGGTTCGGTTTGCAGACAAGCGCGAATTACAATTCCATACACTCCCGAAATGCTTGACGCTTGTGCTTGAATACAAATCGGGGCGCAAAGCGATGCGATATTCCTGCCTCCGCTGCTGATACGTTTATCAAGCGAAAGGATTCGTGGGGTTTTCCCTTCAAAGTATGCAAAAGGTACGCCACTCGAACGCCCTGCGAATCGCTCACTTTAACTCCGATGAATACAAAAGCGTACGGAAATCGTCGAATGCAGGCCACGGTGCACAACAAACAGTCCATTATTTCCACAACATAAACCGGAAGATGCAAACAATGAAGCAGAAAATGAGGATACCGATCAATTGGTTCGCAGCGAGCAGCCAGCGAGCAGAGTAGCAACAGTGCAGCGAGAAGCGAGTAAAACGGCGTTTGTGTGTGTGTGTGTTTTATTCATAATTTGCCGTCAACTGCAGTGGAAACATGTTTTTGTGCCAGGGAAATGTTGTTCCCTCGCTGCTGCACTAGCCCCCTGCAGGTTCCTCCAGTGCTTGGTTTTATGATTTTCAATTACAGTTTTTTTTAACCACATCAAGCAACCAATCACTATGGGTACCAATATTCAGGACTGCATGCTGATTAACAGCAATTAATGGGGGGGAAAAGCAAGTCAACAAGCCTGACGAGCGTTATGTTTTCCGTATTTTACATTTCGTCCCCGTTCCTGGAATCGGCGTGGAATCGAGTTTTCCCGCTTCGTATCCCCGCTTCATTCCATTGTCGATTGCAAAAAAGGGACGCAAATCGACACGGTGCGAGCTGCAACAGCGGGATGGAATGTCAATGTACGAACAGAAGAGTACAAGGCCTATGCTAGCAAATCATATCTGCTTCACCCCTTCGGCTTGAATGTCTTGTTGAAACACTTGAGGGGGTTAGAATTAGCACACAACACACACAAGAAGGCTTAATCCTTTATGGCAGGGTTAGTTAGCGCCTCGATGAATGAGAAACCTTCCACGTAAACACACCGCTTGGTAACGCTAAACGATGTTCCTAACCCAACTCGGCTCGTGATCCCTCGGCAAGCGGTATAATTTACTAAATCTTTTAAAGACCTACACTGCACACCAAATGAACCAAGAATATCACGGGCACACCGTTGCCGATGATGGTGGCAATGATGATGATGATGATGATGATGATTAGGGAGCCCTCGAGAATGAAGGAAATTGTGCTTTGTTGTTGTTGTTGTTTTCTTTGAGCAATCGTGGGCCTCGCTTTGATTACCGGTAGTACACCATACGGCCGTGGTACTTGTGGGCACTCGATGGGTGGTTCGCAGACCGGAAGACTTCCCTATATTGCCTGCCCCCACAGGCTGGACGCGCTTCCCGGACGGGGAAGCTAACAACCGCCGAGCCCAGCCATTAGTGAATTGCGTGCGTAAAAGTCGTCCGTTGCAGGTGCGCCGGTGTAGGCCGGTGCCGAATACGGGGCCACCACATACCGGGACGACACACTGGGCACCGGACACCCATTACACGAGCTCGAGGCAAGCACCCCCGGGGTCCCTCTTTCAACTCGGGCTTTTGAGGCCACGCCGGGCCCGATGTCGATGGTCGATGAAGGCACTGGTGGCACAGTTTCGGTTTCCATTAAATACCATTTCATAGTGCCCTCCGCGCCTTTCTCCTCCTGCGAACACTAGGCCACGGACCGAACCGACCGAATGGACGGTAGCAAGTCCTTTCATTTACTTTTACTTACTTGTTGATGACATTGTCCTTTTTGCCCGGTTCAAGCGAGAGCGCAGGGTTCCAGGCGTTTCATTTCTATTCCTGGTTTTTTTCGTCGAAACACATTAGAGAGCATTGCCGTGGGTCAATGGAGGAGCAACAGCAGCAGCAGCAGCAGGAGCAGGAGAGTGTAATAAATTAGACACGCAAGAAGTATGTCTTGCTGTCCGCAAGGTTTGCGTAATAATATGACCAGCTGCGTGACGTTGCTACTATCGCTGCTAAAAGCTAACCGCGCGGTTGTGGAATGTGGTTGATGAAGCCATTTTTTGTAAATAAATTAGTGCAGCTTAATGTTGAGCATAAATTAACGATTTATCCAAACGGTCACGGGGCTCATCCAAACGGCCACGATGATAAATAATTTTACCACTTCTATAAACAAACTGCATTTTATATCCTAGAAGCGGTTATCGTCAAAAAGTTAAGTCATTAAATTTGCGTACATAGTATGGGTAACTAGGTAAGTAAAAGGTGTACCACTTTTGTACCATAGCAACTTCCTAATCACTCAGAGGTTGTTCAAACTATTGGAAAACTGTGTAAAACTTTTCCTGCTGTACCAGGGCTGTTCGAGGAACTGCTTTCGGTGCAGTCGAGTGCACATTTTCCTTTCAAGTAGTCAGCCTGTACTACGGTCAGCATAATATGCGTCTATCATGCGCTATTTGTATCATCGCTGGCTCACGCGTTACCGTTAAAGATAGAATACCGAAGAAGTAAAAATTATTCTAGAAAAAAAACCACTTGAATAATTTTCGTTGTGGTTCGTTGTGTATCATTTCAATTGAATTAAATAGTGAATTTTGAAAACGAACTGCACGATATTAGTACATTCTGCACCTGAAACTGTTTCAAAGAACAGTTCGAACTCTCCGATAATCTTCAGTAGATGCTTTTTACAAAACCTTTTCAAATCCTGTCACACTCTTCACGGGAAAAAGGAAGGAAAATGCATTCCATCTATTAGATGCAGCAACGCTTGATGACTCTCAGGCACTAATAACAGCGGATAAAAAAAAGTGGGTGAGCAAATCCTCTTGCTGAACGTAGCTTATCCTAACGTTAATGACATCCTCGGATCGAGCTGCAAAGGTGGGCGGCAGCGGCAACGGTCGAAGCGAGAAGTGCGCAAAATAATGGAAACTTTCCCGCTTCCAAGACGCTCTCAGGTGAAGCATCTCAGGAAGGAAACCTCTGGTTGCAAACTAACAAAGGCTAATGACTTCTCGGTTCTTCTCGGTTTCTTGGTGATGGCGCACAGACCAAGAATGTGGTGGAGGCGTTTTGAGGTAAAACATAGTTTCCTTGCGATGCCTAGTTAGCCGATAAGGATATGGTAATAGAAACCAGGGCGGTTTTGTGCTGAGCACGAACCAACTTCTCGCCCACGTCAGCTCCCTCTAGGCCATTAAGATAGTCAAGGAAACCGTTGTCATTTTACCATGGTAGCTCGTAGGTGAGTTGCAGTTGGCCGTTGCTGACGGTAGCTGCGTTGCTATTGTTACGAAATTTAATTTCAAAATTCCATAACTTACCCACATGCTCCACACAATGAACCAGAGCTATTATGTATGAAAATAGTAGATCAAAATTATATTATCTCATCTTTTAACCAAACAAAAATATGAGGCCTATTTTGAACATTCACGAAGCAACCATCGATTTATGTTAGGGAATGTTTCCTGAATAAGAAATTGAATAAGAAAGCAAGAATAACTCGCTCGCTCGCTTTTATTCGCTACACATATCAACGCTCGCTGTCATTTGACCGTTGGCCACACGAAACAGTATTCCCCAACTTTTATGGGTCCTTTGTGGTCCCATGGATTAGCACTTGATCTGGCCGCTAAGATCTCGCTCCAGGAAGGTCGTAAATCCGGCGGCCCACCTCCGCGCTGTCGGCAATAAGTCTGTTTACTTTAGTGACTCCGCCTGTTTGCTAATTAGTTATCGACACGATCGTCTTGTTTACACGTTGCGGAGGAGCGGAGACCGACCGGCGATTAGCACTTCGTGCGACGGTGCGAGGTATAAGTTACATTCGTTTGCGAATCAAAAAGCATTTTCGAAGAGTTGTCAGCTGCGTGAAGGTTCTGAAGATGGGGAAATAACATTTTGCACCAGCGTGTGGTCAACAATAAGATGTGTAACAATAAGAATAAAATCTCCGTTTTGACTGAATCATATTTTTAGTCGATTTCTATCACCAAACGCTATCACCGGACAAGCGCAAACTCTGGCCGGGCGACAAATGTTGAGTAGCCAAATTGAGACATTTCACCCAGGACCGCAGACCCACTTAGTGTTAATAATGTTCTTCATTTTATGTGCACGAACCCTTGCTGGGACTGGGACTCGGTCCCAGAAGGACAATAAATAAGAGTATCACACCAGCAGCGTCGATAGTGGAGTGCGTACGGTCCAGCATTGACCTAGGCAAAGGCTTAACGATTAACTCCTTCTACGCTCGCCCCGGATCTGCTCCTATCGCGACCGGAAGTATCGTTTATCATCATTGCCTGCCGCGTCCGCAACGGAAACCCCCCGAAAGCCCGGTGTACCGGTACCGCATACGTTCCGCAGTAGGGTGTGCGTTTGGATAGGAGTATTTGTTAGTCCAACCGCCTCGAAGGTACCGGAAACCACCCTTGAGGAAGGTGGGAGAAAGATCCAACCAGAGGCGAAAATTGTAATTCGATTTTTCCGTGGCCAAACGATCTTGGAACCCAAGGATGCGTCGTAACTCTTTGCTGGCGTCGCATGAAAGGTCAGCTAACTAGTGCCTGGTGTGTGTGTGTGTGTGATAGAAAAAAAAGGAAACCAAATACTGACGTGTAACTAGATTAACTTCTTACCTTTCACATCTTGACAGTGCCATTCATCACCGTTCATCGATGACGACGTTTTGGGTTTCGAATAAACGATTGTTGTTACCGAACAGTGTCCACTGATCTCCACCGTCAGTCCACTTTAACCCCTGCCGCAGGCCCGGAAAACGGTGTTGATAAATTGGATTTTTCGTCAAATTTTGTGTCACTCGCCCGAAATGGTTTTGCGGGTTTTTACTATCACCGTGACGAAGATATGTTTGTATCACTCCGTTGATATGCCGCTACCGGCGGATCCCCCGATTAATGCCACCTTCCGGGCTATCACTGGCGACACTTGATTGAATTTCACTCAATCGAACCGACTCTCAGAGTTTTCCGGTCACCTCACAGCAAAGATCTGTTGCTAAACGGTGGAAACGATTCAAGAGACTGCTTTAGATTGAAACATTGGCCGGCACGAGGCCAGCCTCGCCCACATACACACTAATCTAACGACGGAAGAAGTGACCACCACTCCCACGGTGTGTTTGCTTCTTGGCGAAGAGAGGGACGACGAATAGCGGTCGCCGTATCCTCCCCCGGGGGATGATACCGACCGGCACACCGGAAGGTCAATATTTTGACAGATGATCATCAAATCGTCATCGTCATCGGACCGGTCGTGTGGTGTTAGTGACGGGGATCCGGCGCAGGATGTGGACGTGCATGGCACGCACACCTTGTACCGGATCCATTTACCTTCGGTACGATGCGGTCGTCGAGGACGACCAAACCGTTGAGGGGGTTGCCGACGATGTTGTCAACCGAAACAAAACAAATATAATGGTCCCGGCAGCAAAAGAAAAAGAGGAGAGAAGGTACTTTCAACGGTGCGTTCATATGCGAGGCGAGACCCGCGAGTAACGCATTTTGTGCTGCGGTACCAACGCTACCGGCTACCTCAATGACCTACCCTCTACCGACCTAACACCTGGCAGTTTAATACACACATGTATGTCTACGAGACTGGATTGCGTAGAAAAAAAAGGGGTGGAAAAGAAATAAAAGGGTACACATTAGGGGTACTTGTCGCTCGGTTAAAGATCCGGAGCCCTCAGTTCGCCATGTATGCGGACCGGGGATTAACGAGGGAACGTACATTACGCTCCGGTTCTATCGTTGAACCATTTGCAAAAACACACCCCATCAGCAGCAGCAGCAGTAGCAGCAGCACCTGATACCGATCAACATCCACAGCATGAACTCAGACGCTCTCATGCGCTAGCAAGCAATTTGCTTACTTCACAGTATCACATGCGGTGCATGTCAGCCCAGCGGTACAGCGGACGCTGCTCTGGCGAGTTGTTGTTAAATAATTTAAATTCAATTTACACCACCGACGGTCCAGGAGACCGCCAAATAGTGCGATTGTTTTGGGGACACCATATCACGGCACACACACACACGGTCTACAATCCATCAGAAGTTTATCGCACTTCCGCCGACGGCACTAAAACGGGGGAAACCCACAGTGGTCGATGTCCAGTGAAATCTGTTGGCCGAGCGCCCGGTGGAATGTTTCGTCCGAGTTTCCTTCTTTCGTGTTGCGGCCTTTGCGTTTCCGCCTCCTTTTGCCATCGCCCGGGAAAAGGTCTCATCAATCGATAACCTATTTTCCAACCGCACGCAGCGAACAGTTACCGTGAATAACAACCAACGGAGGAATCACAACAACGACACAACACAGTCACAAACACACTCACACACACACACACTGTTTACTACTAGCTTTTCCGCTAGTAGTTTGAGACGTTCCGGTTGCTACTTAGGAAGGGTTGGCAAATGAAATGGCATTCAAACAAAACACACGATCGGCACACTACTAATGGCGATGGCTGGCCCCCGTACACGTACCCGTAACCATGTGCGCCCAGCTGCTAACGCGAGCGAATTCAAACTGCTTATGCTCAAAACATGCTTATGTTTTTTGGGGGGTACTATACCTAGAGTTTCCCTGCAGTCAGTTGCGACAAGACCGAGACCGAGAGAGAATCGCGAGCGTGAGAGAACGGTTTGAATTCAATGCCTGCGTCTGTTATCTACGCATTCTGCCGTAGCAGCGAGAGTAGCGTCACACACTCGGAAAAGTGCATTCAAGAATTCAGGAAAAAGGACCGAGGAAAATTGCGATATGCTGTTGCGATTTGTGGTCTGTTCGATTAATACTTTGGTAAATTAAATCGCTAGATTAATCTAGATTTTTTTTGCATAAATGAACGAGAATCATTTTTGTATGTAACATCAAGAGCGACCAATAACTTAATAAAATTTGTGTTATTAACTGGTAATAAAATTGACTGTAATTTTTTTTAAGTAATATTTTAATTATATTGCAGTCCGCAGGATAACCGCATAACCCGCTTCTGTAACATATAAAGCATATCATGTCAATTGAGAATATTGTACCACCAATATTTCTTTATGAACGCGCAACAATCCTCCATAATAGCAAAACAGGTTCAAAAACTGTTTGTTTGAATAAATGAAACGGATAAAACTCCGCAGCTAGTGTGACCGATTATTTTACTGCAACGAAAGGCACCCAGTGTGGCACTCGTGGCCTTTAATACCTCTCCGGCTGGCCGCATGCTCTGGAGAATTCTCGCTCGCTGGATATGATTGCGTGCAGTGGGAGGTCGCCTCCCGCCGATCTCTTCTCTTCGCTTACTCCGAACGCCACTCTCACGCTCCGATTCTCACGCGTCAGTTCGTTCTGAGTATTTTTAAAACGGTTTGCTGTCCCCTCCGCTCGGCAGGCGGGTGGTCTATGTGGAAAACTGGACTAGCGTTTGTTTTCCACAATTTCTATCCGTTTGTGCCGGGGTTGGTTGTGTTCCGTTCTGTCTCGCCCCTCGCAGCATTAAGAATTTTCCCGTTGAGGGCGACTCTTGTTGGTTTGTCGATTAACACTCACGACTACTCGTACGAATCCTACTATCGCTAATCCTCGATTAAGCGATAGGGAGCGACTGAATATGGAGACGCACCTGCACTTCCACTATGTCGGTTGCTGGGATTAGCATTTTAAATCTGATCCGCTTTGTTTTGAATTTTCATTCAATGCTTGTACCAACGCATCAACGTTTTATGTAATAAAAAAAGTTTTCCATAACTGATCAATGATGGTGCCGAGGAAAATAGTTACAGCATCAAATATGGTGGACCACACGTGTTACAATAAACCCGATCGGTCAGTCAACTAATCATTAAAATAAAACTAAACACCTCAAATCTCCACCCTTTGGCAACGGTAGCAAAGTTTAAAACGCGTACTAACGTTTCAAATTAACCTCGTTCGGTGGACGCATCATCAACAAGAGCCATGCTTCGATAACATCGCGGATCACAACAGTAGGGCGGCAACAACAGTTTACGCTGCATTTTAATGTTGACCTTGCATTGTGAGTGACTGCTGTGTGAGAGCTGGGATGCGGCACCGGCATGCAGCTAAAACGCACGCTCAACGCGTGGCCCCAAGGCCAACACTTTTGTTAAAGCATCATGTTACATGGTGGTCGATAGTGTGACCGTCTGACCTCGCCAATGCATTCTGGCCTGTATACGCGTATACTAATCGTCTGCTGCATTCTATGATGATGTTCGATCTAACCCTCATTCAACTCCATTCGTTCTCTCTCGCTCGCTTTTTTCCAGTAGGGTGCTCTTGAAGCAGTTTCGTATCTGCGACATCAGGGAGTGATTAAACGAGGGCTGCCTTCCTTGCCATCATGCGTAACTAACCCAGATCGCAGCCCGCGTGGCATAGCACCAAAACAAAGAAAAAACCTTAACTTTGCCCAGCCACAACCCGGTGGCATCATTAAAGGTTAATTAGAATCGAGTCTTTTAGAAACAGGAGCACCACTGCGGAAGAAACCGTTAAGATACGACCCGCAAGAAGGGATGATAATTTAATTACAATGGATGAGTTTCGTCGTTTGTGGATCGAAGGAAATTGATTACACAAATCGCTGCGTCGACAAAATAAGGCCGAGAATATGAAATATTCACGAGCAATCGATATGGGATTTGTTTTCTTTTTTATGAAAATGGATTATATTACAGCAAAGACCACAAAGGGGGAGGGGGGGGGGGGTTAAATATTGCGTTATAAATACACTTTGCGATGATGAAAATGTAGTGAAACTAAACATGCAATCGGAATACATATTAATTAAATTGCTCTACCCCTCAATCATTCAAAGCGCTGCTCTCAACACACAGCTGTTTGCTGTACAGCTACATATTGTAAAAATGGAGATTGAATGGCAAAACTATGTATTTTGATTTTAAAAACACAATCAGGAGATGTAATTCCAGAATGTCCAATGTTCATTTAACTGCTTCAAGTTGTTATTGAAGCAAAGTTTTACAAGTTATACAAATTCAAATACAAATTAAAATGAACCACGGTTTTCGATGTGAGTCTACAACCGATAAGTACTGCTTACCTGAATGTTGAACCTTATTATTTTTCAAATTGTTTTACACATTTCGGTTGTTAATAGACTATCTATTAATAAAATTACCTACAATTTACAAACTGTCCGAAAACTAACTTCATAAGACAAGGGCCCTGCTACCTGGTCTGCCCATCCATTCGCAGTTCGTTCATACCATTTTTCCACTCTACAGGTATCAAATGGGCCAAAACAGGCCCTGAGGTAAAGGACGGTACAATATAAGATCACCCACACCTCATGTCGACCGTCTCGAACCAGTGATTTGTCGCCGCTCAGCGGCCCACGACACAACTCGTCCCGATCGCAGTGTAGCAACGCGACGAAAGTACGCAGTGCATTCTGGAACGCGTTGCTCTCCGATTACAAGTATCGGCGACGTAAAACAAGTCTCCGTCTTACTTGTTTGGATTAGTAGCGATTCCAAACTCAGTCCGGCCACGTCACTTGTGTTGTGTTGAGAAGAGTCTGATATGCTTGATCGGGCCTTGCAAGCGGAACAGGGTGCATAAGTTGCAGTGAATATTTAATTCGCCTGAGGTAGAAATCAACGGCATCAGAATGAAGGTGAGGCGTAGTGATTAACTTAAAGTGCTGGTTGGTAGGACACATTGTGCAAACTGTGACAAAAAACGTTGCAAAACATTTTTAAACTGAACGGACGTCTATGATCTGGCTTGAGTGGTCTTTTTTTGGTGTGATAGTTGCTAAATCACTGTTACGTATGTAAAAATCAGTAGATTTATTTTTATATGTAGCATCTCAGATCGAGACGGTGAGCTATTAGGCGTTGATCTTGCATGATAAACCAGCGGACGGAACAGGTTTTTCATGTTTTTCGATGATTCAAAAGTAATACTGGATAAATTGTCGTAGATCATCAACCAAACGCCATCAAAGTGAAGCTTCACAGAAGTGTCCATTTCAGTGGAAAATCCCAACCAGCGAAGCGACAACGCTTCATATTCGTTGCGAACGTTACCACATGCATCCAGCTTCCGTGGTTCATTCAAGGTAGCCAGTGGTGTAATACTAGTGGAGACAGTGATCATGTCCCCTTGTCTAGCCAATCAAACGCTACGTTCTGTCTCCACTCGGCACTAAAGCGAGAACAGTCACCACGTCATGAATTCTAGTGGCGCTCAAAGACCGGATGAAGCATTAATGGCTCCGTCGCAAACTTGATTATCGATTAGTATGCAATATTTCTCACGTTGACGCGTCGCGATCTTCAAGCATTGAGTTTAGTTCTAGGAATTCATCGCCTGCGTAGTTGATTGCTTCCAACGTCGAGCCGATCACGATCACGTAACGGGAGGTCGGTTAAATCAATACCGACAGGGATTCGTTGCAACGGTTTATCTTTAAAAGATCCTTCCATCTTTCCAGAACCCATCTCATTAACATAGATTATCCTGTTTGTTCACAGACACACCTTTGGATCATTGTGGCAGTGCTGGGTATTACCCCGACTCACCAAAAGGTTTCGCCCTGTCCCGCTGTGCTCACGTACGATGAGCAAGACGATTCATCCAGTACCTGGTTTGGCACGATGCGACTGAAGAGCAATGTACCACTACACGGGGTGTTTGTGGACGTTGGTTTCACATCGCATGTTTTGGAATTCGGTGTAAGGACCCCTCGCAACACTAATAGCGGTTTCTAACTGCAAGCTCAAGAGCTTAATTATATCTATTTCACCACATTCCAGACATTCCTCAAAGAGTTCAGCACGGAAGACAACTTAGAGTTTCACTTGACAGACAAAACGAAAAACATGCGCGCTGGCGAAGTGTACGTTCTGAAGATCTTTGTTCGATATGAACCGGACAAACAGGTACCATTGGTAAGGCAAATTCGATTCAACGGTCAGAGCATTTGCACTGACGCGAAACCAGCTGTCCGATCGAATCCAACGGCAACACGTCCCTACTCTACTGGTCCAACCAGGCAACAGACAACGATGGGATGGCATCAGGCCAACCGCAGATTGTAAGTGCTTCTAACTCTTAACACAATAGCCAGTATAAGTAGATTCCTAGAATGAAACGGTTTTGTTTCTGGTTTGCTACTCTAACAGAGCGTCTAGTGAACTTGAGCAAGACAATCCTGACGAGTTCCCTCACGTAGTACAACCGGTGAATGCCTATGCGACTGTTTCGCCTCCCGTAGAACCCTCAGTATACCATTCCGGCTCCCCTTCCTTGCATGATACGGTGTCGACAAGGGCAATCAATGAAAAAGCTGTCGAGCCACCGAGTTACGATCGTTATCGCACACGTGTAGCTGTAGCAGAAGGTACGGAGGATCGAACACTCCCGGTAGATTCTGTAGAGCCAGCTGCACTGGATACAGGGTAGTAACATAATGTATAGACCAGATAGTTTAGTGCATATTGTCTAATATCATGGATGCTCTTCTATTTAGATTGCCAATCAGAAGATACAGCACCACTACCCGCAGTCCGATACCGCAGGAACAAATCTGGGATAATATTCGCCGGCCGCCCACAAATATCCCGAAACCACAGGAAAGTAATATTCAATATGATCGGCTTGCTGGTATAGCATTGAATGCTGGGGATGACTCTTCGGTCAGTCTCAGACAAAGTACTACTCGACCAACACTGAGAACCTCCACCATCCGGCCACAGTACTTTGCAGGCGATTATGCATTTCTTCGGAAAGATGAGTCTGGCACCAGCGAGTCGAAGCACTACATCAACAATCAACAAGAAGACATCTGCGGAACAGTTGTACCGAAAGCGAACCCACTAGTAACACATGGATCGGTCTCGGAACGAGGACAATTCCCGTGGCACGGTGCCCTCTACCGTAGCTCAGTCACCGAACTGCGGTATCTCTGCGGTGCCACGCTGGTATCGGCGCGGATGACCATCACAGCGGCACACTGTGTGACGCTGGAGAAGAGCAACAAGCCGGTCGATGCCAAAAGTATGCTACTGTTCTTTGGCAAGATCGAACTTAGCAAGTGGATTGGGGTGGAGGAAGATGCCCAGATCCAATCAGTCCATGTGCCGGCCCAGTATCACCACGAGCGGTTCTTTAGCGACATTGCCGTCCTGGTGCTGAAAGAGGATGTCAAGTTTAGCAACTTCATCCGGCCGGTGTGCTTGTGGGCGTTTGACGATGATTACAAGACGCTGGTCAACAAGATTGGGTTTGTGCCGGGCTGGGGTTACACCGAGCAAGGGCTGGTCAGTTCGCGGCTCTCCTTTGCCCAGATGCCAGTCGTGGCTCACGAAACCTGCATCTGGTCGAATCGGGATTTCTTTAGCCGGGTCACATCGGACAGTTCGTTCTGTGCCGGCTTCAAAAACGGTACCTCCGTCTGCAACGGGGACAGTGGTGGCGGAATGGTATTCAAGCATAATGGGCGCTGGTATCTGCGGGGTGTCGTGTCGGTCAGTGCCGCGCTGCAGGACCGTTTCCGCTGCGATCCCAACCATTACGTCGTGTTTACGGATGTCGCAAAGTTCTCCAAGTGGATTCAAAATATTTCGGTAACCAAAGATTAGTTGCCCATCGTAGTACTATCAAGTTAGTGTTAAAAGTTTAATGTTAAAGTTTATGTTTAAGCTGCCCAAATAAATCAAACACTCCGTACTTCGCCATGCTTTTTCTTTGGACCGACTTAAGTGACAAATAATTATCACACCATTATTGGCAAGCCAAGTTCAAAACACTGATAATACCATAGTACACGCTGGGCAGAAGCAGCCCCATTCACTAGCATGTGCTACCGGCCCTTTCTTATCAAGTAAATCGACGTCACAGCTAATTGCCTTCAACCGCTCAGGCTGAAAGCTACGTCACTATTCATTTTGCATGATTGAACCTCTCATTCGTACCACTTGGCAATTACTTATTGAATGATTAGCGAGGCATTTACTATGTAAAATCCCTAGGGTCAGGATTATCTCGACTGGTGCGCCTGATCGCTCTAGCCTCGATCATTGGCCGTTCATTCGTTCCGCAATCGTTGATCAGTGAGGATCGTCCAGTTTATTATTGAGAATTTTGTCGTGCTAGATAGAGTACTAAAGGTGATTCGTAAGCCATGTCCGTGCATCAGTGTTCATGGCTAGTGCAATGGGGACTATTTGTTCTACTATGCAGCATATTTGATCCTTCGGGAGCAGTGTTAACCACGTTTGGTCGAACATTTGCTGCGCCACGCCTGCTTCCTTCTAGGCAAACGGATCGTTGTAGTGATCTGTTTACAGTCGATCACGAGAATACGTACGCGAAGTTTTATGAAGGAAAGCTCAATCTGCGCCCTTTAATTACGCTGCCCTATATGCAGGTCGTACTGCAGTTTGATCGCGAAGTGGAGCTGCTCACGGTAAGCAAAGGATGAATGATGCCAAGAGATTACAGCGACCATGACACTGTACTAATGATGGTGTACGTTTCATACGACAACCTCACAAACACTATCCGTTCTTAATACACTCCTCGTTCCTCGTAAATGATGGAAGAATAACATGAAACACAAGTTACAAGCGATTTGAATAATGAATTATGAGCCGCGAACCTTTATCAATTCTGTGTCGTGGAACAGCAAAACATGGCGTCAGTTTGAAACATTACTAAATACACGCGAGGATAGTAGAGCTGATCGTGTCTTGAATTTAACCGATACTTTTTTTTCTTTCTTTACAGAACTACTTCCACAAGAGCACGGACGACTACAAAACCTTTCACATTACCAACATGACCCATTCGTTTCCTGCAGGCCACAACATTCAAATTCCGCTGTCTATAGCATACCAGTCGGTAAAACCTACTCTCGAACGCATCGATCTCAACGGGGTCACCATTTGTCCTACGACTGTGAGGTACATTGAGTCTAATCTTCCAACGTCTGGAAAATACAATAAATGCAATATAATGAAACTGTTTTCGTAGGACACTCAGGCGTAACTATGCCGTTTCTCCTGCTCCCATTTTGAATGATCGTTCTGTTCAAACCTGGAAAAACTCGTCGGATGATCGAACACAACAGCAATTCAACTCCACGTGCCAGGCAATCCAGACTGCAGTGGTAGTCTCGGGTGGCCGGTGGGACGCAGTGATGAACCTTGTGGCCGACAGCACACTATCCCAGGCAGTGATCGAAATCGTATTCGATCATCCAATTTACATATTAGGGGTAAAGACTTAGCCATCCACTGCAGCACTAGGATACGCTGATTTTCCATTTGGATTTGGATTCCAGAACCCATTCGGCGAAGTTACCACCCAAGACAGCATAAGATTTCGGATCGAAAACCGTACCTTCATCATTGCGAAGGACGCCGAGATAGAATTGAACTTTTTCGTGCGCTTCAATCAGGCAGGACCAGTACCGGACGTGGCCGAGGTCAATTTCAATGGACGTAACCATTGCCAACAGCGTCGTCGGCGTGTTCCTAACGGTAATGTCGCGGACACAGTACGACCGCGACCAACAACATTTGCCACAATCACCGATCCCTTTTATGGACGTGAAACAATCGAAGCTACGGTGTCTGCGGAGGGCAGGGTAAGTTCGGATCTGAATAAACTGGGAAAATGATGCAGTTTCCGTATTTTGCGTATTTCAGCAAGAGGAAGACGAATGGATACTGGACGAGGCGGAATGTGCTACGGTCGTACCATCGAAAGCAAATCGCATAAGATCCCGAATCATTGGAGGCATAGAGTCTGGACAGGGTGAACATCCTTGGCACGTGGCAATCTACGTTGAAGACGTACGTTCAACATTTCTCAGACATCCAGTTTATGGGATTAATGACTTAATCCTGGTCGGTTCTTCTTTTAGCAATACCAGTGTGGTGGAAGTATCGTGGGGAAACGTTGGATTCTATCGGCGGCCCACTGTCTTACGAGGCAAAACACGAACCAAACTCTTGATGTGGAGCAGTTCCGTGTGTACACGGGCATCATCGATATCAGTCAGATAGAGGATCACTTTTACCGTTCCGTCGAATCTGTTATAATCCATCGAGAGTTCAATCCGGCAATGTTTACGACCGATATTGGTTTGCTTCGGCTCACACGGGATATAGTGTACAATAGCTTCATCAAGCCGGTATGCTTGTACAACCGGACGGTGGACATAAGTGGATTCTATGGACGGGATGGTAAGGTGACGGGTTGGGGCTTCGATCGAAATGGTGTCGTGAGCAATATGCTGAACTACCTGGAGGTTCCAGTCGTATCGCAGAAGATGTGCTCTCAGAAGAACGTCCAGTTCAATGTCGTGCTCGCCGTGGGCGAATCTTTCTGTGCTGGTCACGCTGACGGTAGGTTGCAAGAGAAAATCTAATTGAATTCACAAATTCTTATGATCAATCGGTCTGGGTTTCGTTCTTTCAGGAAACGCCGTCTGTAACGGTGATAGTGGTGGTGGATTGGTTTTTGCTGAAGGATCCCGATACTATATTCGCGGAATCGTTTCAATCAGCGCCCAGCGCCGGAATCAGCTTCTTTGTGATCCGAACCAGTACTCGGTATTCACCGATGTCTCCAAATTCCGTAATTGGATACGACAGCATATATCTTAGCACTAGCAAGACATGCATTTAAGGAGCAGTGGCCTTGCGAATGGAAATAATATTATTTATTTCAGTTGTCGAACGGAATATGAACAATTGCACCGGAATAATGAAGCTAACGGGTTGCGACTATCGAGTCTAGCGTTTTACCAAATCACATAATTCTAATAAACATTAATATATGCAACGGAACGGAGTTAAATGTAAAGAAAAGCGTTTTGTTGGCGAAAGACGTAGGTTCACAACCGGACGTAGCAACCACCGACACGATCACGAGGAATTATCCGAAGTTCGGAACCGTGCTTCAAAAACACATTTCCGGCCGTCTGCTGCGGATTGATACCGATACCATCGTCCGTAATGACGGCACTGGTCGCCGGATCTACCTTGAACTCTTCAGCCGCGAACTTGAGCACCGCGGTGAAGGGAGTCGTTTCCGGAACGCTCAATCTGAAATAGAAGCCCAGTTCCCCGGATTAGTCATTGTCGCGATTTAACGCTTGTGCTTTGACTAAACTTACACTTTGAAGGGTAGTTTCGGATCGGACGTGAGTGTGATTTTGAATGTTACCTTTGACCTACGGTTAGAAAGGCAGAGATTTCACAGTAACTAACGAGCGTGCGAGTGAAAGTTAACGTATGTTGTTCACGGAGCTGTCTGCGGGATTTTTGTTGGAACCAAATACCCCGAACATTACTTACGTGGCCATGGTTGTTTCGATAGAAATTTTCTAAATAAGGACTACTAGAACACACTATTTAAAACAGCAACGGGATCTACGTTCTCTTTTTGGAATTTCTCTCGGTAGAAAGTGGCCGCTACACTAAAAATCAACAACAGATGACACGTTGCCGATGCTGCTGTCAACGACGCCAGTCTCCCTTCGGAAACGAGTTTTAATGGAGTTGATCTCGATTCGATCAAATTTCAGTTTTATTTAGCTTCCTTGCTTCGGTCCCTTCGACGATACTCGGTCTTACGGTTAATCTCTTCTTTGTGGAAATGTTACTGAAACATGACCTGTTGGTTGACTGTGCCTGGTAACCGTACGAAAGTCGCACCAGTTTGCTGTTTCTGTGGCGTACCGCCGCCGGGGGTATTGGCGCCAAGGGCTGCTGATCCGGAACCGGACGGTGCAACGCCCATCGGTTGAACAAGCTCCTGCGAGAGCATCGGTAACGGTGGATCACCTTGGAACCAGTTGATGAGCGTATGCTCGGGAAACTTGGTACATTTGAGCTGATCGGCGATTAGGTTTTGCGAAAAATTGACATGATTGTTGTACGCTTCGATCTCCTGCGTCGGCTCCTTGAGCATTCGATGGAGATCCTTCAGTATGGCACTGCCCCACAGCTGCACGTGGATGTCGGGTATCTTGGAGGCGAGCTGCATCGCCGGCGTCACCATGTTCATGCTCTCCCGCGAATTACCAATGCTAAGGAATACGTGGCTAAGCAATACCAGCGAACAGGACGTGAGCCGGTTCAGATCCTCGGCGTTAGCCATCTTGAGCGTTTCACGCAAGAATCTCCTGCACAATCAAGTAAACACGGAAAATGTGAGAACGAAATCGTTGGCTCATGATGAAGGCAATGGAGCTACCAGTACTTACTTGGCCTCGTGGAAACTGCTCTTGTGGAACGCGTTCAACCCTTGGACGTAATAGAAACTTCCCATCAGTGCTTGACTGTTGGAACATTGCGAGTTCTCCTGCTGTATTTGCTCGAGGATGTTCCGCAGGTCCTGTTCCCGCTTCGTCCGCAGATACACGATGGCCAGGTTGAGGTTGGCAAACAGTTTCAACTCCCGCTCCGTCGTGTCCTGAATGCAGGTGTAAAACTGCTTCTCGGCGTGCTCGAATAAGCTGGTAGACATGGCGTACAATCCCAGTAGGCAATGTAGTTGCGGTGCGTGTTTCTTCAGGAGAAACTTGTGCGAGGACGACAGGCAAACGTCCTTGGCCAGCGCAATCTCCTTGATTGCGAGCGACTTATTCCCCATCACTAACCGGCACATGATGATATGCTCCAGCAGGATGATTTGAAACACGGCCAGTATAGGTTTGTTTTCCTGAGCTACAAATAGAATCCGAAAAAATCGAAAAAACATACAACGTCAGTTAATGGTGGCACAAAGGAATTCCCCCAAAAACGATTTGCTAACTAACATTTCAACTTCTCGATCTGCGTCAATGCTTTTTCGGTGTACTTTTGTGCTTTGTCCATGTAACCGGCCATCATCGAGTGAGAGACGGTCACAAGATATACGAGCACGTACAGCTGCTCTTTAGGTAACCACATAAACATTTCCGTACTGTTTTGCCCGAAAATTTGCTCATCCGAGGGCCAGTTAGCGGCCATGATTGTCTGAATGCTCTGTTGCAGTTGCTTCAGGCTGGTTTTTACCGTCTTTACTTGGCCGAGCTGCAAATAATGGCAAACCTGGAGCACGTAGAAAAACACCTTAAGATACTCCTTCAGGTGGACGTTCTGGATCGAGTGGTCAATGATGGGACCGGCTTGGTTTAGGATCGCAAGCACATCATTCGTCTTCCTTTCGATCATCATAATCATGGCTCGACTCAGCAGGAACAATGATTTCAGGTAAGTGGCGTTCGATTCGTCGGTTGACTCGACACCCACGGCCAACAGTTCCGAAGCGAGCGTGTACTCCTTATCGGTGGCATGTGTTTGCTGAAATGCAACATCATTAAGGATTACGCTTTTGGGTAGGAACTAAGGTTACTGCAACTTACCGCCAGTTGAAACAGCAGCTTACAATGCCAGTACACGTTGTGCTGTGAAAGCTCGATCGCCTTCCGGAGGACGGGTTTGGCCAGTGAGCTCTGGTCCTGCTGCTGGTAGAGCTGGGCCAGCAAGCTAGCGGTGTCGAATTTAACGTCGTCAAAGTTGTTGATATTCTCGGACAGGATCCACTGTGCAAATTAAACGCATGAGAAGGCATCAAACTTGATTCCTCCGATTGATTGATGTTACACTTACCGCCTGCTCGAGATGGTTCTTTGCCAGATCGGTGTTCTTGGTGTAGGCCATCAGTATCTGGCCGAGTTGGAGATGAGTCCGGGCTTCCACCTTGAGCGGAGGCTTGAACGTAAAAAGCGCCTGCAAACATTGAACGCACTTCTTGATGTCCGGCGGGGTCGAGGTGCGAAAGTACTCCGACAGTCCCAGCAGGGAGATGTAGCACGCATCCTGCGACGATGTCATCGGCTGCGTGAATTAGGGGCGAAAGATAGATCAACCGATGCCACACAACACGTATCTTTCTTTTAAAAAATGCACTCCGAGAACCAAAATCCAGCTTTCCCTTTTTTTGAGCTGGCGTAAACAAACGCGTGACGGCAGTGCTGCCAGATCGAAAGCATCATTTTCTCAGTGCCCCCTTCGGAAATAGACGCTTAGATTTAAAAACGGCTGTAACGGTCGTTGGTGAAAAATAAGATGCCGGATTTGCGGGGAACTTAAACGAATACAGAACTTAGGATATTTATTTGCCCAATCGCTACCATTTATACAATTGTTTGGGACCGATCGATTCTTCATATTCACGATGCGCTACTTTCGATCCATGGTGGACGCTATGAAATCGCGACACTTTCTCTACCACGCTTAGGGAGCTAGTTCCTTCTTCTAAATCCGCGATCTCCCCTTCGCCCTCCGCGATCATCACGGAAATCTCTACCACCACCGCGCTGATTACGCTGATTTCCACGATGGTTGCCTTCGTTGCGCGACCAATCTTCACCGTCTTCCTCATTTCTGCCTCCCATCATGCCAAAAGGCTTGGCATTATGATTCCCATATGATGGTGGTGGCGGTGGCCGCTGACTGTTGAATCCATCCATCGACCGTGCACTATCATCCTCGCCGAATCCTCCTCCTCCACCCATGAATGATCCAGGCATTGGCCCTCTCGCCATTGACGGCCCACCATTATCTCCCCAAGGGTTCCCGTGTGGTGGTGGAACATTTGGCGGCATGCCGGCATTATCTCCCCCAAGTCCCCAGTGATTGCTGGCCGATTGTCCAGGTCCCGGTCCGGAAGGTGGACCCTCACCGTCGTATTCCGTACCCCACGCTCCGTTACTGTTGGTATTTTGGCTGATCGGCGAATCGGAACGTCCAGTGCTCGGCTCCACGATCATTACATCATCCTCGTCCTCGTCCCAGTTACGATCATTGAACTGTTGCCACGTCTTTTTGTCCTGCTCCAGGTCGCGCCTATCGCGCCTTGGTGCCTTATCCCGAGGCTTTCGTGGAGGAGGTCGGCCAGCATTGCCCATCGTGTTTGGCTGCTCATCCGCGTTAGCGTGTCTCGGAGCATTCACGTCCATCTTCAACAGAGAAGGTATGTTCGGATCGAACGGATCATCCTTCGAATGTGATCCCGTGTCCCCGTCTATGGAGTGAACAGAGTCGCGCGACTGTTCAGGTGGATCAACGAGATCGATAATGAGCGGCTGGGTGGTGCTGTAGAAGAATTTCGGTTCCACGTCGAGGCGTGGTCGCTTGGCAGGCGGTTTGGATTTGCTCCGACCATCGCCATGATCGCCGTTCATCGATGAATCTCCATCCGCATCGTGTATGGGCGGGAATATGTCATGCAGTTCCTCTATACCTCCTTGCTCAATGAAACGATTCAAAGACTCCATTCCATCTGCAATTGCTTGCTCCAAAGCGCTTCCCGCTGGAAAGTAATTCAAAAGAGAAAACAAGAGAGTTAGGAATCGTGACGGTCACAACAAAAGTGTCCAGCTTTAGTGATACATACGTATAACCGAAATTGTCCGGTTGTAGAGCGATATAGCGGTGGGTAGTGGGGCGTTTTTCTTCGGTGTAGCCGGTCCACCGTCGACTAGTTGCGAGATCACTTCCTTAATCTCGTCCGCCGCTGTGGAACCCTGTTCGTCTAACGCGCCTGCCTCATTCCACTGGGCCTGGAAATTGCGCGGGATCGGTTTGCTGTACGGGATCTTCTTCTCGCGCATCTTCTCGTTGAAGTTGTTCACATTCAGATCCAACCCCGGAATAGGGCCCGTTTCCTTTGTCGCGATACTTTCCACAATGTCTACCTTATCTTCCGGTCCCATACCCGGTATAACGATGTGTTCCTCTAGCTCGCACTCATCCAGTCCGGCCAGACTGGCTGGAAGCGTGTTTAGGTTATACTTGTCACGCATCTGATCACCGGGCCGATTACGCGTCCAGAACTTCACGGTATGATCGTTTGAACCCGAACAGAGAATGTGTCCGAGTGGATGCCAGGCCAGTGTCCAAACGATACTGTCGTGTGCCATATCAATGCTTCCGACCTCCTTGTCGGTTCTGTGCGGCGGAAGTAAACCAAAATAAGCAATTAGAGATCAACGTGATCACCCCGGTACTCCGCTCTTACCCAACGTTCCAGAATAAGATCGATCCATCCGATCCACCGGACGCGAACAGACCTTCGTGCACCGGATGCCACGAGACGGCACTTGCTTCCTTCTTGTGTCCACGGAAAACCTGTATCTCTTCACTGAGATTCCGGAGATCAAACAGCTTCAGCAGATGGTCACGCGATGCAGTCACCAGCCAGTTGCCATTATCGTTCCACCTCAGATCCATTACGGTAGATTTGTGCGCGTGTCTGTAAAAGTGGAAGCAAGCGTTAATGAGGGTAATATGATGGACAGTCTAGAAAAAGGTGGAACGTATTCCGCTTACAGTGTAGCAAGGGCCTGCCCACACTTGGGGTCCCAAAGCTTGATCGGCTGCTGATTATCTTTACTGCCCGATACAATCAGCGCCTTTTGGGGATGCCAGTGGACACACTTAACATCGGCACCATGGCCTCGGAGTACACGTTCCTCTTGGCAGCGCAGAAAGTCCCACACGCGCACCGTACCGTCGTCACTGCAGCTGGCAAACTTTGCATCCGATGGGCTAAAGCTGATGAGTCGATCACGTGTGATGTTCAATTAAAACGTAACAAAAAATAGAACGTAAATGAAGGCATTAACCAAGCCTCATTGTCTCGCTGCGGTGAACGTGGCAAACAAACTCCGCCGAACTCTCTTATCCTTCCTCCATGCTATGTTG